>NW_009938727.1:35000-62802 GCF_000696875.1 Nestor notabilis
TTGCAGAATGTGCATGAAAAGGTAATGACTCAGATTTTGGGAGTTTTCTGAAGGCTTACCTGTGAGGTACCACCACAAGCAGGTAAACAAACAGCAGAATGAACAGCTGGAGCAGTGGATTCCAGAAGTGCAGGTTGTCCATAGGATATGGCTTAATACAGGTGCATTAGTCCAGACAAAAGAAACCCACAGTGTTACCAACAGGTGGTGAAAAATCGCTGCTTCAGGAAGAGCAGTGGTTGAAGCAGGCTGTGTAAGCTCTCAGATAGCTAAAGCTGCAAGTGTCCTCATCCTCTGCTTGAGGGACAGTGGGAGTCCAAACGGATGAAAACAGTGCAGATCAAAAGAGTGTGCTCTGTGATACCACTTTGAGTATTTAATATCAATGTTTGCTATTTGTCTGTGTGTGATAGCTCATTGGGGGGGTGGCCAGACATGAAAAACTTTGTTTTCTATGAGCGTGTCTCGGGGAATGAGTGTGCCTGGCTTACTGACATTTCAGAAGGATTAACAAATCTGTTGCTTCTCGGGGTAGAGAAGGTAGTCAAATCAAGGGTACTGAGGAGACATTATTGTGACCTTTCAAGTACTTAGAAAGGGCCTATAAGAATGATGGTAGGATGAGGGGTCATGGATTTAAACTCAAAGAGGGGAGATTCAGGCTTGACATGAGGAAAATTCTTTACAATGAGGGTGGTGAAACGCTGGCTCAGGTTCCCCAGAGAGGTGGTGGATGCACCATCCCTGGAGACGTTCAGGGACAGGCTGGATGTGGTTCTGGACAACCTGATCTAGCTGAAAATGTCCCTGCTCATTGCAGGGGGTTGGACTAGATGAGCTTTGAAGGTCCCCTTCCAGCCCAAACTATTCTATGATTTTGTAGTTTGTTTAGTTGTTGCTTTTGGTTTTTGGTTTTTTTTTTTTTTTTGTTTGTTTGTTTTTGTTTTGGAGTTTGTTTTTGTTTTGGTGGTTGTGGGTTGTTTTTTGGGGGGGGTATTTTTTGTTTGGTTATTGTTGCTTTGGAGTTTTCTGTTTTTTGGGGTTTTTTTTGCAAAGGTTTTCCTAGAAGTAAATAAATCGCCAGAGGGAAGAAGGGAAAACTAAGAGTATGTCTATTAGGGAAGCAATTTATAGGAAATCATTTCTTCACCAGGAATGGGAGAAAGCCAAGACTGAGTGAAGGAGCACTGACTGTTAGTCCACATTAGGAGGAAGAGAGAAGAAACAAACAAACCTGCTGTGGCTGGTTCTGTTCAGATTGTTCTCTGAACTGTGGTGAAGCCAGTAGTTCAAGTACGCAGTAAGCTTCAGTGATCTACAAGATTGAGGCTGCAGGATAAAAATGTCCTAAGCCAGGCCTGTTAGTGCTGATCCAGGTCACGCAGTTCCATTCTGTAAAACAAGTTAAAATTAGTCCCAATGCTGGAAGCACACCGGCGATGCAGCAGCAGAGCAGCCAGACGCATTGGCCTGTTCATGCCATAGTGCTGGAGCATGACTTGTTCAGAAGGATTGCCAGGAAGGGGAAGGAATGGTTTGCTTCTGGCAGAAACCCGCAGATCTGGTGCAGGGCTTGGGTAATTGGAACTCGGTGACTGTGGGTTACCAGGTAGGGAGCAGCTACAAAGGGAGAGCAGCAATTGGCTACCCTGAGTAACGCCTGTGTTCCTCAGCGTTAGGTGGCAGTCTACAACAACACAGAGTAAATGCTGGTTCAGGGTTTGGGAGCAGGGCTAGAAAGTCAGCTGCAACTATTCAGCTTAATCGGGGCTTTTTTGTTTTTCAGTAAAGATTAGTGAAAGGATATATTTTAGCATTAACTGTTCTTCCTTCCCCATGTTGGGTTAGTGGGATGTGCCACATCTTCACATGCATCACCTACTTGGACATGCAACAGCAAAGCCACCCATATCTTAAATTCTGTTAAAACTTCTATACTGTCTTGTCTTTTCCTGGTTTAACCCATCTGCTGAAGAGACTGAAAGAAGGAGGAACGTGCCTTCCCAATGTAGAGAGCTTCTCTGTCAGAGCTGGAATTACTACCACAGTCAGGGGTATAAGGAGCAATTCCCATTCCAGTTCATAAATGGTGTGTTGACCTGAATCTGGGTATTGGCTAGAACTGCCGTTTAGCCAGTGCTAGTAATGGGCAGGTTGGGAAGAAGCTAAAAATCATAAAAGTGGGGTTTTGATGAAGCTACTAAAGTGCTATATCACTGGTTTAAAACTAGTTTTATAAGGGTTTTTTTCTGTTTCATAGTGTAAGCATTTTCAGATGTTTGTATACTGAAATCATCCATCCTGGCTGTACACTGCTGATCCTGTGACTTCGTGCTTGTGGTGACAAGCGAGCAGTCTCCAGGCTTGCTGGAGGCTGATTATATCAGTTTATTTTATAAAGTCGTTCTCAAATCTAGCATGAGTGTAACCAATGATTTTGTTTCTCTTACCTTTTTGGAGATGTGATTGCATAGGTATTTATGGGATGTAATTGCTGACCTTGCCCTGCTGAGCCTGTGCTGTCAGTAGCCAGAGTACTGTTAACATTGCAGAATTTATCGCTGTTTACTGATTTTTCCACTAGCAGGATGCTATGACTTAAGAGTGGTAAAATTACTTTCTTTTTCTCTATGTACCACTGTGATTTCCACTTTCCCAGTGTCTATTCAAGTGTTTAAACAATTCAGTCCTGTTTGGTGCTAACAGGCCTCCACTGATCATAGCACTGGGCAGTAACATGAGCAAAGTGTTTCAGTACTGTTCAGCCAGAGATGATGCTTAGTGTGTTAGGTGCTCCTTTCAAATCCCTGTCTCTTTTTGTTACAGCTCTCCCCTAAAAGTAGCTGTGGGCTATAGCTCAATTGGCTGGTTTTATGTGGCGGGGCTATCAGTGCCATAACCAGCATTTTTTTGATTCAGTAGAAGACAGTTTTGCTGGGAGATGGGAGACCTTTACACCAGTCCTCTTTCATCAGCACTATATCTCAGGTCTTCAGGGATTATAAACCAGTGGTACTGATAGAGATAAAATCCTTTTACTGAAGTCTCTAGAGTTACATCCTTTCATTTGTGGTTTTCAGTGCATTGCCAGTGCAATTCAGTCAGTAATACTTGCTTAGCTGATGTTTCGCATTACAGTTTCTGTTCTTGAAAGGTTGGTTCATGAAGCAGAACTGTAGTGAGGCAGCCAAACCAGTTAATAGGGGCGATGTCATCCATCTGCTAGTTCTCTGGCACAGAGCTGCTCTTGACTTCTCTTGCTTCTGGGAGATGGTACTTCCAGGGATGTCCCAACAAAGGTTTTATTCTAGAGATACTTGGTTTTTAGTAAGCTTTAATTTTCTATGTAGTGCGTTTGTTGAAAAGATACTTGCAAAAAAGTAAACCCCTATTAATGCAGAATTGTATTAAAGTGTCAAAACCCCAGAAATCCTTTTAAAAGTGCAAGACCCAAACCTAGAAAGGCAGCAGCTCACAATAAAGAAAGAAGATTAAGAACCTGCAGCTGTCACAGAACAAAAATACAGAGTTTACAGGTCAGCTACCATCGTACAGAAAATCAGTAATATACCAAGAATTTGGTGTCCCTTCCAGCAGTAACCTCTCACTAACTTGACATTTAACCGCTGTTCCCATGAATACTTTCTGGTTGTGGGTACCTGCTCAGCAAACCATAGCCATCCTTGAGATGCTTCCTTGAGACAATAGTCACCTTCAGCATTGGAGACACAGTGGAGAGGCAGCAGATAGTAATACAAAAGAAACTTCTAGTGACTCAAGCCTTAGATAATGTTCTCATTTTCTTAATGCTTCCCAGAGAGATACAGGCTGATCCTGCTTCATCAAGTTGTCCTGTGGGCAATTTCACTGCCAGGCCAGCAGGCAGACTGCCTTCAGGTTCCTGAAAAAACCCTCAGCACATTCAGTACCCCGCTGGCCACTAAGCACGACGCAGCTGCTCACTCACTCCCCTTGTCGGGATGGGGGAGAGAATTGGAAGAGTAGAAGTACGAACACTCATGGGTTGAGATAAAGGTAGCTTAATAGGTAAAGCAAAAGCTGCACGCACAAGGAATTCATTCACCGCTTCCCGGGGGCAGGAACGTGCTCGGCCATTTCCAGGGCAGCAGGGCTCCATCACACATAATGGTGACTTGGGAAGACAAATGCCATCACTCCCAAATGTCCCCCTGCTTCCTTCTTCTCCCAGCTTTACATGCTGAGCATGGTACCATATGGTGTGGGATATCCCTTGGGTCAGTCGGGGTCTGCTGTCCCAGCTGTGTTCCCTCCCAACTTCTTGGGCACCCCCAGCCTCCTTGCTGGTGGGGTGCTGTGAGGGGCAGAAAAGGCCTTGAAGCTGTGTAAAGCACTGCTCAGCAGTAACGAAAACATTCCTCTGTTACCAACACTGTTTCAAGCACAAATCCAGACATAGCCCCATACTAGCTACTATGGAGAAAAATCAGCTCTATCCCAGCCAAAACCAACCAGCACACTGAGACTCTCTAAGTTTTCCAGTGTGTCCTTGAATTTATTCTCCTCCAGAATAACATGCACAGCATGCATCAGATTACTCATGATCAGCTTCAAGGTGAACAGATAGTTGCTTAGAATCGTAGGCTTGAAAAATGGAACGAAGTTAGAACCACGGAAGGCAACAGCATGCATCATTGGGAGTCTTATTTACAGCTTCTTTGAGGCTGCTTGTATCTTGGCTGAGTTGGCATCATGAGCCAGCCCCGCAGAAACTGTCCCCAGTACAGATTTGGCCTGAAATCTTATACTTGCATCTCTCCCAGCTCTGCTTCTCAGGCTGACTGCTGGTTTCCCTCAGACCTGCCGCTCTGGCCAGGCCAGGCCTTCTCCCCTGCTGGCCCTTGTGCTGAGACATCGCCAAGTAAAATGGGGACTTTGTGCTTTCCCTCCTGCCTGTTGTTTTTCTGATTAATGCATCTTATTTCTTATAAAGATCACACTCTTGACTTCACCTTAGTTTGTAATTGGGAGCAGTTTGTATACAGCTCTACAGCTTGTCTAGCTGAAATGAATGAAGCAAGAAGAGTCAGAAGATGTAACAGGAAAGCTAAAATCATTCCTCTACATGGGTGTCAGGAAAGCGCTGTGAGCTCACAGTTCACAACAAACCAGTTTGCAGAAAGATTTCACTCCATACAGACCAAGCACACGATGAAGGGCTCCTGCCAAACCACAGCAGAGATAAGCGCATCAGGAGCTGCAGCAGCATGTCTGACAGTGCAAAATGTCTGGCCTGGCTTGCAGTCAGTGATGGGACAGGCGTCGTAATGAAGATCTGCACTCATTTTCTGTGAGTTTATTCGTGTGAGTGAAAGCTTTAATGTGCTGCTTTCACAGGTAGTGGTATGGGCTCTGCAACAGTGTTTGGCACAGGTTCAGTTGGTAGCAGAGCACTGCAGCCACCATTCACAGGGAACACTGCTGCACGCTGGAGGATTCAGACGAAAGCTGTGAGAGTATCCAAAAGTCTAAACACACCCCATGGCGAGAGCCACATAGCCTAGCTTGTTTCATTCAATGTGCTATGGAGAGCTGAGCACAAAGCACAGTCTCCAAGTGCCTACAAGGAGGCCGGTGTCAGGACAATAGAATGACCTTCAAGCTACCAGAGAAACATATAATTTACCAGATACGATCATTTGTTTAGAATTATGAAAGGTCTGGTGGACTCTGGTTCCTAGTAATGCTTAAATTAGGACTGGATGTTCTCCAAAAGGAACCATGGATTAGGTTAGAGAAGATTTGAGGACAGTCCAGTGATATGCTCACTGCAGCAGATCCTGGCACCCGCTGACAGCACCAGAGGCAATGGGCACAGACTGAAGCACAGGAGTTTCCCTCTGGACATCAGAAAACATTTTTCCACTGTGAGGGCGACTGAGCACCAGCACAGGTTGCCCAGGAAGGCAGTGAAGTCTCTTGGAGATCTATGTGGTCCAAGCCCTACTCTAGGGCTACCGGATGGCTCCCAGAGGTCTCTTCCACCCTCACTCATTCTGTGATCTTTCCTGGCTTCAGGATCTACTGACAAAACTCAGAGCATGTCATTATTCCCTACTCAATTCCTTTCTTATTTTCGTGAAATCAGCAGCTGTATAGTACAGATGCCCATAACACTGAGACACAGAGAGCAGGATTTCATTCTGAATAGATTCCAGTCCAGCTGCTGATTACCTTCCAAAAATCACTATTCTACTCACATGCTGCTCTTGGTTAAGGCTTGAACACATTTAAATAATTGTTGGTGAATCCAGGGCACTTTGTGGACAAGTTGATATGAGCTAATTACAATTATCCCTTATATGCCTGGTGCTGAACTTCAGCAATCAGAAGTATGATTTCAATATCTGTAAACATTCCGTATATAGTTAATGTAGTATTAAATTATTTTGTGCCACAAAAAAATGTGTAAGCTGTGCTAGAAGAACAGAAGGAAATTATACCAGGGTGCTGCCTGCATTGGCATCATACATGGATTTTGTTTGCTATATATGACCAGTTTCTTTGAAAATTACTGTATATGGCTGAAAAATAAACTATTGCTTACAATGAGTAAAGATTAAGGTTAAAAATTAATTACTTTGAAAACAACACTATCAAAACCAGTTTCTTTATCATATATTTACTCAGAAATCAGAGGTATTAAGATCTTTTTATGGGTTCCTGTTGTGTTTGTAGGGTTGATCTTGGCTACAAACCCTCCCATAACAAACCTGATTAAAAGTTAAATATGGTTTGAGGCCAGCACAGAGTATAAATATACATTTGCTGATGCCAATCCTACTTCTGTCTCATTTCAAAAAGTTCTTTACAGCTTAAGGATTCCCCCTGTTTAAAATACCATCTTGTTTAACACTGGGGGAGGAAAGTGGTCCTGGTACAAGGTCAGAGGGAGAGGAGTTGTGAGGAGGTTAGAGGGACAGGAGCAGCTATTTGTCAAAGGAACAACCTGTGTCCCTGGGGAAGGAATTTTACTCTGTTTGAATTCACTAAGAACTGAAGCCAAGAGCAGCTTTCAGAAGCAAGAGCCGATCTGTGGAAGGCCCAGAGATTCCTGGCCCTTACCTGAGAGCTCTGACTGGCCATAGAGACAAGGTATAACTTCTAAGGAGGGACAAACCTTGCTAGGTTACAGCTCCCTGTTAGCTCCAGAGCTCACCCTTCAAATCAAATCAGACAGCATCACGCTGGAAAATCTCTGCTTACAGAGACCAAGGAGGCATAGTTACCTTCGAAGAGCGTGCACTGGCTTCATGGGGTTCTTCTAAATGCACCTCTCTTGCAGCCTGTGTCCTTTCCTGTGAGCCATGGAGGCTGCTACATCCAGTTATGTTGTTCATAAACAGAACAGGCAACTGTCACCCTATCTTCACTTTTTAGTATTGTGACTGATCTGTGCAGAACACACGGCTTGCATAAAATGAAGTAAATGAGGGCTATGAATGGGAGCCAGGATCTTCTGAGCTTCAGCTGAAGGCATTGCACTTTATAGTGCTGATTAATGCCTCACCTCTGCTGTATTTCCTTTTTCAGTGAAATGAATGCAGCGGTATTGCTCACATGACAAAAATAACTGATGTTTAAACCTGGAAACTTCTGTGAACTTAGAAAGTGCTTCAGGTTTCAAGCACTAAAGAAAGATTTTACCGATTTCACAGCATAGGCACACTGTAATGAAGCCAGTTTTGCTTTACAAGAGTAAACTATACTGTAAGATAACACAGCACAGCAGTGACAAAAAAGGCTTCACCTGGAGCCACCCTCCCAAGAACACGAAGCCCTTGGCTGGCCTTGGCAGCTGTCATCCTTGTGTCTCAGTGTACAGTCACTACATAAGCAATGGAGAAACCTCATCGTTTTGAACTTCAAGATAAAAGCAATCCTTATTTACAGTTACACCCAGTGACTATTGTGCACAGGAAGAGCATGATTATAAGAATACAGTTAGGACAAGTCTTACAAGTCTTCCCCACCTGACCGCAGCAGGATACGTGCTGCCGTCGCTGGATTAGATGAGCTGTAGCCATGCCCCTGCAGCAACACAGAGCAGACCATACCTTCATACAGTTTGTGCAGACTCGAGCTACGGCCAGAGTGAGGGTCTTGGGAGCTCTGATGAGCCTCTCCAGGTTCTTGTAGGACCTGCAGTTTCAGAGGAGAATTCCCCTCTCAGTCAGGGCATTTCCAACAGAACGCAAGCAACATCTGTTTTCACAACAGACAGTTTTGATAGACAATATCTTACAGGATGAAAAAAAATGGTATTCGTTAGTAATTGTCATTCTTTGAGCCCCGGGGCTTGGTTTGCTCAATTGAACAATGTACCTTGTCCCATGTAACACTCAGGTATTCCCAAGATAACCCAAATCAGGCTGCAGATGTGGCACACAACCTACAAGGAGACCTGTGGTGTTCTGGAGAGGCAGCTGGAGGCCAGGCTGGCTGCCCAAGACATTTGTACATAGGCATTTGGATCCCTTCTGCGGTGCTTTAACATCTGGACACAGAGGTGGACATAGGTGGGTCCAGTAGCCACCCTCCTCCCCTCACTGAGTGTCCTGTGGGTGCTGGCTGAGGCAGCGGGTGGCAGAGGCTTCCCTCCACCCTGTATGGCCATGGGGAGTACAGAGCCTGAGCATGTCTGCAGCTGCCGGTAAGTGATGTGTCTGCTCCACTGACCAGAGGAGCCTGTCTCTGCAGTAACAAGCTCTTGCACCAAATTCAACCCCCTCAGTTGTGAAGCCTTGAGGCTACTTCGCAGCAGACTGCTGTAAGTTCAGAGCAGGAAGCACTTACTGCTTTTGTATACAATGTACACACGGTCAGCAAAAGGACAGTTCCAGATAAAATTAAAGTAGATCCAGCTTGAGAGGCAGGGCAGTATTTAATCATCAGAACTACAGCAGAAGACATAAACTCAGTTTTTGAATCAATCTGGGACACACATTAAAGGAAAGGGCTGCACTGAATCCCCCCATTTCTGGCCAACACTTTTAGAATGCATTTGGAGTTTTCTAGTCCCTTCTCCCAAAGGCAACATACAGGTTTGCAGTATTTTAAAGTAACATCAAGGACATAATGTTCCGGTTCCGCATCCCCAATGTATCAATTACCTTGAGTGACTTGGAAAGCTTACCTTGAGGTTGAGCACAGAATGTTGACATTAAAAAAGAAAACGCTGCCAACAGTTGTCGAAGTGCCAAAACGAAAGTGCTTTTTTGAGGCTCACCCCAGCCACCTCATTGTTCCCGTTCTATCTGACAGGAAAATCAGAAACTGTCGGGGTGATTCTCCACCCTTTCCTCATTTTCTCCGCAGGGAAGCATGAGATCAGCAGCTTTCTCCTTTTGTTCATTTTTGCCCCCTGCATGACTGCTATTTATTTTGATTTATTAGAATTTATTTTCTAAAATGTATGGGGTATAATGCAGGGACACCTGCAGGGTCGGGCAGCTGTCTCTTGAGACCCCCTCACACCAGGCCTACTCCACAGAATCATTTAGAGCACTTAAGTTTTAGGTTTCTGCTCTGACCTGTGTTATGGACATTTCCTCCTGGCTGTAGAGGCAGCACAGGGAGATTAACCTGGCTGGGCTAAGGAAAGCCTTTGTGAATACCACTGTAGTGATTAGCAGCTTTGTAATTGCTAATTTGGTATTCCAGTATTTAGTGATGTCTCTGGAAGTAGGCGGTGTTAGTGGTATAGAAACATTTGCATATAGCTCCCAGCTACCTTGCAAACGTTGAAAGACCAAGTCCATTAGTGCCAGGAAATAAATTTCCTGCTTATAACATATTTTTATAAGAAACACAAATAGCAACCAGAAGCAAGAATTCTGTGCTCTGCCAGGTTTAAAAGATATTTTAACAAAATAGGAAGCACATCTTCCTATGGATAGCTATACTGCTAGTTACTCACTGTAACTAGTGGGACTGTTAACCTGTTTTAGAGAGTTTGCTTAATGATTCATTCCAAGTCAGCTTCTTTTAACCTGTAAAGTTTCTGGCAATGTCAGATGACAAACCACATGTATTTATTTCCTCTTGTAAGATCAGGAATTACATGTTTACCTATCAAACCCAAAAGTACCAGCCATTAAAAAACCCTTGTGGTGCAGAATTGCCTTTGGTAAAACTTCCTGTGCTTTACTCATGCTAATTCTGATGTCTCAGTTATGAGTCCCTTGCTTTCCCAGCCATACAGCAAAAGGGCTAATGACATAAACTAAATGGGGTAACAGCTTCTGGCCTCAAGCTAATTCACACTGTTCAAGGCAAGAGAGGCCAACAAGACAAGTGCCGGCGCTGAGGCAGCCACTGCTCTGGTAGTACAATGTGTACTTTTGCAGAATAACAAAACTGAAGAACTTGAGGTCAAATCAATCCCCAGCCATAAATACCAGGCATTGACTTTAACGCCACTTATTTGGTACATCTACTGGCAGAATGACATAAAGGGTGATATTTCAACTATGATTCATTTTTTTCAGCCTCAGGGGTACCCGTCACTGCTACCCCATATTGCTTGTTTCATGGATACACTTTATTTTTATCGTATTTCCAACTTTTTAATCTTATTTCCAACTTTCATCTTATTTCCTATGACTGGAGAGTCATTTTTACTATTCTCTCAAACCTGCTAAGGAATACAGCCTGCATATGGAGAGTAGCTGAAGAGATTAGCAAAAAATGACAGATTTATAACCACTAAACTTTTCTGTATTCATCTTTTCATCTGTACGTGGTTCTACCATAACAATTGGCTTCCATTCTCACCAGTTTACACTCCTTCCTTCCCTCCCTTGTAGACAGCCACCTTCCACATGGGGATTTAAGCAGGAAGAGGAGCAAGGCAAACTTTCGACCCTCTGGTTGTACCAGGAGTTCCTGTGACGAGCAGGGAAGTTGTGTTATCCACAGCAGTGCCTACGACTCTCTCTGGGGGTTTAGTGGATTTCAGTTGCATGGCATTAGGGATTACCCTAATCTTCAGGTACATGAAGCAGAGATAATTCACCTTGTAATCCATATATAGTAAAAACCTTTCAACACACCTCTGTAGCGCAGCTGAATACCTTTAGCATTTTAGTACCAAATAGTAAAGTTTAGAGACCAGGCATTATGCATGTTACTGCCCTGAACTGGGAATGGGTTACAGAGAAGAACTGTAAGCAATAAGGAATAAAATAGTGCCTCTTCATAAAAGCTAGTTTAGTCTACTATGATTGTACCAAAACAATCTCACATAAAGTAAGTCTTACTAGAGAAAAGAATAAGAGGCTTTACTTCTGTGAAAATTCTCCCCATCATATACCTGAGGGAGGCAAGGTAACACGATAAAGAACAGGAACAGTTGATATTCCCCAGAAATAAAGCTCTGTAACCCTTCTGGGTCAATATTTCTTCCTTTGATTATTTTCTCACATGAATGTTCATTGACTGCAATGTTGCTACAATGTGGTAAGATTTAGGGAACATCCTCAGATGCAGAGTACAGATTGGATTTGATACGCATAATTTAGTAATCATGTCAAATTAGGGCCAGATTTTCAAATTCTACATCCAGTTTATACATGGTTATCTAGCAAAGCAAATTAGGCCTTTATATGTCTAAGCATCTAATTTGCATGTGTAATCAAATATGTAAATACTCTGACAATAT
The DNA here is from genome assembly GCF_000696875.1 of Nestor notabilis. Classification (NCBI taxonomy): domain Eukaryota; kingdom Metazoa; phylum Chordata; class Aves; order Psittaciformes; family Psittacidae; genus Nestor; species Nestor notabilis. The sequence goes on from NW_009938727.1 coordinate 46,702, forward strand.
GTGGGAGACTGAACTGTTCCTGGTTGGAAGTTTCACCCTTCATTTTGGTCATATAAATATATCTAGGGCAGCTGTAGCAGATGTGATACTGCAGCTTGGTATTAACCTGCTGTATTTTAACCTTACCCAGCACTTCCAAAGACGTGATCTCTGTTCAGTTCCCTGCAACTTCAGCCATTCGGAGTGATGTTTCTCACAGTAACTACTGATAATATAATTTCTCAGCTATTTTAACAAGTATCTATCTACCTCTGTTACAGGCATCTGACAATGCGACATGCAAAAGAAATACTGACCTGACTGCAGGGCTGACTTTCATTTAAGCGGAAGCCGAGTAGGTCTCTGCAGTGGGTGACCAGAAAGCACACTTCAAAACTCAGGTTCCCGTCTTTCCTCCCTTCAAGCCCTTACAACATAAACCCACTGTCTCAGGAAATAACACATTCAGTACGTCTCAGTAGATAACTACTGGTTGAGAAGGTAGAAACTGTCATACCACCAGAAATGGGAGGATTAACTTAGGGGCATGGAAGGACCCACAGTGGTGGTTCAGGGCTGCCGCAGATGCAGAGAAGTCAAAAGCTTCTTGGAGGCAAAAGAGGGGATTTCTCAATCACTGGATCAAAACCGCTCTGGTCACTGTCACTGAAGCCGATGTCCTGTGCTGCTTACAGCAGTGTGGTTTTTACTGGAACTTCAGATGTGTGTGCTAGCACCCGTCTACCTGAGAAGCTGATCTTTTTAAAAACACTGATTGTAGATAATTTTGGTAAGATTTTGAAGCAATTTTCACCATATATATTATCTACAATCTTAACAGTCTGGTCCCGACTGCTGTAAAAGAAGTGAACAACTATTCTTAGGTAAAATTAATGCTGTGTAGGACATGAGCACAAGGTTCAGGGGTCAGACCAAAACTTCATGCCCAAAAAAGCAGTTAGTCTCCATGAAAGTCTGAGATGATGGCATATACACAAATGGACCAGGATCGTGGCTTTTTCATGGCAACAGAGCAGATCAGTGCACTAGGTTACCACTCTCTGCAGACATCAAGAACCACACTGCCAAATCCCAGCTCTGCATCATAAGGTATCACGGTCCAGTTTCTTAAGAGTGTATTAGAAATCACACTTGCTAAATTGGCCTCCTATTTTATCAAGTTTCTAGGATGAACTAGCTTTTATCATCAAAGAATTCAAATTGAAAAAAAAAATTGTTTAATGTTTTTGATTGTATAATTGAGGCTATGGATAAAATGGGATCAAATCAACCAACAAAGGCACTTCCACGTTCAGTAATATTTTCTAAGCATAAAGATGACACCATCTTAGAAGTAATCTTAGTTTTAGAGATATGTGTTTTACAAGGCTTGGAAGTTTGCATTCTCTTTATAATCGTGTGTCTTGGTGTGATAAACATTTTTCTTAAGGTATGCTTATACACAGATGAAGCAGATCAGCCACATCAAAATCAGAATAGAGAGAATATAGCACAGATAAATCTGAAGTTTGGCATCTCTTGTGAGTTCAAAGCTTGTTTTATTCTTTAGAGTATTTAGTTTGTGGTCCATTGATGTTACCAGTAGAGCAGACATAACTTTCCATTTCAAAAAATGCCCACTTTAAAGCTCAAAACATTTAGCTCATTATTATGGGAATAGCTGTTGCTTTAGCATGGGAAATTGCCACACAGAGTTAGAATCAGTGGTGTGGTTTAGTATTTTGTTAGCAATATGGGCAAAATGAAGAATTTCACAAGAAAAACTTCCCAGGTTTTGTTTGATTTAACATTCTGCTCTAGAGAAAATAAGTATCATTTTTACCTTGGAAAATAAAGCGTAAGCTAAGGCCCAGGAAGCATATTAAAGTGTGCCCAAGAAATCACATATCCCATTCTTCATTTCCATAAACAGCCTCTCTATTTGTAGGAGCTGGCAGGAGGGGACTAATGCATCAGCAAATGCTCCTGAGTGTTTGTGTGGGTAAGCCTTGATGGCCACGATAATCGCTTCCCCCCAGGGTCATGCTGGCAAGCGAAGGAGTGCAGAGTCCTTTTTGCAAAAGGCTTGTGTCACTGTGTGTGGTTTGGGGAGGGGCGGTAGGAGGAGAAGATTGCCCCGGGATGAGAAGATGGATGTGGGTAAACACCGAACAATCCCCGAGAATGAAAATTAACAGCCTCGGCTGCAGTTTCCCTGGCGCCGATGGTCTTCCTGCTGGAGCACAGCCTTTGGCAAGCCACTGGGATAAGCAGTTTGTCAGACTGCTCGTCTTGGTGCTTTGGAGCCATGCCTGACTGTGGCTGGTGACGGCAGCCAGATGCCATCAGCCAAACCCTCTTTCAGGCATTCTTTATATCTAGTACAACAAACTGTCCTTGTTTCTCTCATGGATCAGTCCTCCCAAACTACTCACCAATAATTGACTCTTCCCTGGACCACGTTGCCTGTTGTGCTTCTGGTTTATGTTGTTGTTTCTCTTGACATAGACAAAATTCGTATAGTTAAGGTGTCTGGTTTAAAGACTTCTGAAGGCTCAAAAGCTTTGCAATGGGGTACAGAGACTTGCCTTGAGGATATTTGTCTGCTTTGCAACCAGGCCACGGCTTTGTAACAAAGGACATCTTCTAGCATAGAAGCACACAGCTGGTCTCAAGCCAGGTCCTGGCAGACACAGATCATCATTATCATAAAACCAATCACCACAACTGCAATTAACTTGGACCATTGTAAGCAGACACATGAGGTTTGGTAAGTAACACAATATCTCAGTCCTGGAAAAAATAACAAAAATGTGCTTCAGTGCTCTGCATAGAAGACGAGGTTTCTAACAGAGCCAACACAGGATGTGATAGCTTCCTTTCAATCTGCTTTTTCATTTTCCGCCTCAAATTTAGTGGTACTAAAGTGATCCTGCACCTTTGCATCAAGCAGGTGTAGGAAAAAAATTAAGTGTTTTAGGTAAGTAAAGGCACCAAAAAGATGAGTTGGGTGATAGACTAAATCCAGCTGTGTAATTACCTCCTTGCTGATGGTCTCAAAAAAAAACTTCCCCCAGAGTAAGTCAACTGATGACAAACATGATTTCTCAGGGACATACCACCTTCTTTCATTCCTTGTAAATCAGAGTGACAAGTGAATTATCTGGAATTCTCCATCGAGGAGAAGAAATGATCTCAGAAGCAATCCACAGAAAAGAGACAAGCAACAAGACTAAGCAGTAAGGAAATCATGCACAAAAACTCTACCTAATATTGAAGAACCAGAAAACAAAGTAATCTAATTGGGATTAGGACCCACTTTGCACACAACACTCCACGCTGAATTTGTAATGAGAATGGGAGAAACCTTGCTAACCCTTGGGCACCTTACACTGCTACCAACGATGATCCCAGTATAGAGTGAAAGAACATGCATGTGTGTGTCATGTCTCAGCAGCAAGAACAATTTGATTGGAGGTGCTGAATGTCTTCAGGTCCTGTGGATACTTGGGAAATTTTACCTTTCAGTTATGCTTGGTCTAATAGATATTATGATGAGAATACCTGACTAGGATTAGGTGCAGAAGACAACCCAGCTGGTAACTTTCCATCTTCACAGGAACACTAAACTCATTCCCTGCAATAAATTGCTTGTTCAGTCTCAGGTCGCTGGGGCTAAACACCCTTTTACAGTGAGATGGAAAAAGACAGATTCATCAGCAACCACAGAGACCAGGCCCAAAATAATGCAGCAGAGATTAGGCCTTAAATTGGCACAGTGCCTGGGAGTGAATTATATCCATGCCACTCGATTTAGTAGCCTTTCTCATATGGCCCTTACTATATATTCCTACAGTGACTTAGTATCTGGCTCCTTTTATTTACTTTTTCTCCTTAAATATTTTCAAAATACCAATACTGTAACCATTAGAACATTTCTAGTGATGACATGTTTGGCAGCCAGAAGCCCCATCTCTCTAACATAGTTCTGCTTTTATGCCTCTCTCTGCTAGTCATTTTGGCTTCATATTGCTGTTCTCATTCTTCCCACTCTTATTTCCTGGTACAAATTTCTATCATTTCAACGTGAATGTGGATGTTTGGCCAGATCTCAGAGTTGAGAAGACTTCAGTGAAAGTTCAGGAAAGGGAAATGTGCTCAGAAAAGCAGACCATGGATCTTTAAATCTGCCTCCTGCTTTTGTTAACTTGCAATTAACACTTTGTATTTGAAGAATAGGTCTTGCCACTGGTCCAGGATAGATCTTCTACTACAGAATATATTTTCTACTGGTCCAGTCCTTAGGCTGAACTCAAGCAATCAAAGAAATGACAGGCTGAAAACAAGTAAAACCCTCACAGCTTGTGCCCTCTTGCTCTGAGCCAGTGAAGTGTACACTCCGCAGCGTTTCAAAGACTTGAGGCGTGCTTCTTAGCAAGAAAATCCCTGAAAGTGAAAATTCCCAAATAACTGTAAGATTCCAAGAATCTGCTGGAGAAAACCCCCTGGTGTTGCAAATCTTGCTGTGAACTGGGGGCAGCTGGTAACATTCAGATTGCAGGAGCCCAGAATCTTGCTGAGCCCGGTATGTTTTGCTTATTTGTGCTATGCACAATGACCACTACCAGCAATGTCCAGCCTGTCTCCATCCATTCAAAATACAACATGACTGCTGTTACAAGTCACTGATGGTGGATTTCTGCGCCAGTTTATAGATAGGTCTCTTGAAGGACAGCTGGTTTTGGCTTTTGGACAACAACCAACACTCACTGAAAGCACTGTACAATCAGTTTTTAGTGAAATGGCTGAGGAGGCTGCCCATCCTGTTCTCAGTGCACATTATCCTTACCACCAACTGCTTGACCACATTGGCAGTATAACCAGCTTTCAGCAGGGAAAGACTGAAAGACTGTGGACACCAAATTCACATCCTACACTTGGAAATTATTTCTGCCTAGCAAAGCTGGACATAAAAGGTGTGAAGTGCTCTGGTGAAGAGGGCTGCGCAGCTGCTACCCGTATTCTGCACTTCAGTGAAGGAAGCCTCAGCCCATAGAAGTCATCATGTCCTGAGCAGCTTTTTCAATGAGGAACTCTCACAGAAATTGCTGGAGCATTAAAAACAGCCTTGGTTAAAGGCAAGGGATAGATGTGTATTAGAAGTAGTCCTAGATCCTCTGAAATTACTTGCAAATTTTCACTGATTTCCATAGGATGGGATCTTGGCCACTTTTGATGGAGAGAAGTTGAACTCCATAGGATGGCGAGTCATTTAACATTTCAGATGGTTTAGTGCAGGAATTTGAAGAAGTCCATTCTTCCTAACATGCATATAGTGAAGCTTAGTCACTGTTCTACTGTTCCAGCCTCTTTATAGCCGATAAATTAGGCAGAAATCTCAGCTGCTATCTGATCTCACATGTTGTCTTTGATGGCCAAGTCGTATCACATGACTGAAGAATTCAAACTCATTAGTAATTATAAATGAATTAACACAGATACATAAAACAATTGGGGTATATGTCAGTCTAGAAACATCTTAATGTTAAGTTTCAAAAATCCCAAGTGGCTGTCCACAGTAACACGTCTGGAAAGCCCAGTTTTTGCTCTCACCAGTGACAGCTTACAGAGCTTTATCATGATCCTAGGCCTGGTCACTCTTCCTCCACAGGTTTCCTCATGCACACCATGCCTTTCTGAAGTCAACATGCCTCCACATGTGTATCAACAACTGTCCTCCTAGCCTCAACTGCAGAACTGAGCCCAAAGAAAGAAGGAAAGAAAGAAGAAAACAGTTAATTTCTGATCAGTCAAATAGTCTAATCAAACATAGTGAGGAAAGGCCCTGCAGAAATGTATTTATAACACACAGGATGTTAAAACAAACAAGTCAGTGACAGAGGGAGAATGACTCAAGCAAGATAAGCGTCCAAATAATGCATCAGGCTTTGAGTTGGCAAGAACGCTATGGAACCAGATGTAGGCTGTGAATCAGCAGCTTTGGAATGCCAGCACAGAAAGAATGGCAATAATGATCCAAGGGGACACCAGAGGCATGCAGAAACAGTTCCAAGACTATTTTAGCAAAAGCACATGTTTCTAATACATACACATATATTCCTGTGATGGTAACGTCTCAAACACTTACTAGCTTTGTTCCCCAAAGCAATTTTTGAGGTCCAAAAATGTTCCTGAGATCTGGAACAGACAAAAATCTTCTGCTAAGCAGACACCAAGGTAAAATTTAGAATAAAACCCTTTATGCTTTAGATAGACCTTTTTGATGGAGGGTGGAGGCAAAATGCTGAATTACTGCTGTTTAGTATCCAAAATCTGAATTTCATGGGCTGACTTCTGCCCTGGCTGGCACTGCAATGGGCTGAGGACCAAGAAGAGGGGAGTAATCCCATGCTCCTGGGAATGTGGTGCCAAGTGCAGGATTCCTTTCAGCGGGTGGGGATGAGACACGCTGTGGGCAAGAGCAGCATTTGTCCCCGGCTAACTTTGGCTGTTTGCTAAACAGACTCATGATAGATGCGGTCCAGCGGGAGGGCTTGGCATGTACCCTACCCTCACCCTGCTGATTGCACTCTCTCCTTAGCGATGAGGGATGCAGGATTATTGCAGCACTCAGGCTTCACTAAAGATCATTGGGACTCTGTGAAGACACTCATACAGGTCAGTGAGAGTCCTTATACCCTTTTCTTTTTGTCAGCATCACTCATTTCTTCTCTCCTGTGAGGGATACCAAAACACCATTTGGCCTCCTTGGTCCATCTGAATGCATAGGCCCTGTGCGCCCCTAGAGAAAAATCAGATTGGGTTCACTAGAGAAAGCAAATGAAGTTTCTGTTTCTGGAAACAGGAATAGCACATGATACTGCTGGAAGAATTACCTTTCATTTCATTAGATAAGCCACACTTCAGGATATTTTGCAGGGGTTAGAATACTTCAAATGTCACTTACTGATTTAATGATTAATTTTCATCTTCTTTCCTTTTTCATATTGACCATAAAACCCCCACCCATTTATTTATAAAATTCTAAAAATCACCTTTCCTCCAACTTTCAGCCTAGAAAAAAAACAACTTGGTAAGAATTGGTTACCCCCATCAGCTGACTGACTGAGAGTATTCCCTGCTCTGCTCACCATACAAAGAGGCCATTGTCAGTATTCAGAAAACACCTCAACACTTCAAACAGAAATCACATGAAAGGACCTTCATGGTGACCAGATGGGTCAGCTGGCAAGAGGAGGACTGACAGCGATGAGAAGCCTGCCCTATGTGTGTTTATAATTACCAGAGGCCGCTCAGGATATTTTTACTTCTTTTTTCTTGTGGCTCTGCTATGAGCAAAGTCAAACATCTTTATGGCTCCCCCAGTCTACCTGAAGATGCGTTTTCCTTGAAATCCATTTCAGCATTATGAGGGAGGAATAATCCTGTCACCAAGGAAGCAGTGACTGGGTTTTATTTTCAATTAAAAATTAGTTCTAGCTTTGACTAGTTCCTCACGTTACTTTGGTCTAGTTCAGAATAGTGATGCTGAGTTCCTTTAAGAGATCAGGATAGTAACTCTTGTTTTGTCTATGCTACTGAAATCTCTGGGTGTAACCTGGATGAAGACAGGACAGGAAAAAAATGAAGTATGATGAGAATTTCTTGTGTTCCATTCTGCTCCTCAGCCAGAAAATCCCATCCAAGATGGTAATGCACTTTACCATGCGTTGTAGTCAGGGGGAGAACATTGTTTTCAGAGGACAATTACACAGCACTGTTAGTTAGGCTGGCGCTGTACTGTGCTCTGAGGCATACACTTAAATTACCGTCTTTTCAGTCCCACTATGCCCAAACTAAGACTTAAGGGAAACTTAATAACAGCCTGAGTGGGCCTTCTGCACTCATTGCAATTACAGCTGCAACTGTGTGACTGAAGGGAGCAGCAGCAGCAGTTTTCTCCCACTGCTAATATATCTCAGTCCTGACTTGAAAAGACCGCGGGTAGGATGAGCAACTTACTGGTCACTGCTGCCCAGATTGCTTGCCGAATGCAACGCCAAAATGGTAGTTTGGGCACCGAGGACAGACAACTCTGTGCTGGGAACTGGCCTGTTCCTCCTTGCAGAACACTAAGCAAATACCTGGCAGTAATACACTGCTGCTGATGGAAGAGGTGACCTGAGCTGTTAGTTAGAAGCATAAGGTTATGGCTCCCACTGCAAAGCACCTGAGCATTTTAGAAATTTGGAATGGGGGTTTTTTGTACTGTTGAAGCATGAAAGGAAACTGCTCAAAGCTCTGCCTATTTTTGTTCCCATTACTGAATGGGGAGCCTAATCTTGGCCTTATAATGTAAAAACAAAAGCTGGTTCCCATTCAACACCTTTCCTCTGATAAAAGAAAAAACCTTGAAATAATATAAATCAAAATAAATAAATCAGAAGAACTGCCAAGTGTATTTCACATGCAGCTGACCCTGCTATGCCCTCTAAATACATATAGACAGTGCGTGATCTTCTCTGAATTCATCACTTGTTTAGTGATGCTTTGCTCTCCAAAGTAAAAGGCAGAAAAGACAAAGTAAAAATGTCAAAAAACCCCAACGAACTCTACACCTAATGGCTTCTATTTGCAGGTCAAATAGAACTGTTTGCAACTGTTTCTGGAAAGTTTATAGGTTTGGATATTATCTCACTGAGTGGAAAATCATGAAGAGATGAAAAAGGAAGAAAGATTTCATCTGCGAAAGTATAAGACTACAACAAATGGACTAAAATAAGATGATCTGCATCTTGAACTAGAGATCAGGGGTGTCCCTCTGTGTTTGATTCTTCGCCAGTTGTGCCACTGGGACTTTGTCTTTGCACTTGTAACCCAGGCAGAGAAATGGCATGCAAGGAGAAAAGTGCCGGAAGGCTCATTAATGCCTATGTATAAATAGCAGCTCTGGCCTTGTGCGGGCACTGGGAAAGATTCGATGAATACCCCAGCAACCTCAGCACTGAAGGACACTATATTGCTTTACAAACTTTATACAGACACACAAGGTAAGATTAAAATGCATCTGCAAAATAGCTCAGACTGTTCTGCAGGCAGAATTACCCGATTAATTAGCATTTTGATACTGAAAGGGTTTTTCACATGCACCCCAAGCTAACCACCAGCTGTAAAAGCCAATACTTGGAGTCTGTTAGTACAAAAGACAGCGGATGCAGAGCAAACACAATGATTATGAGTTTGGCTGAGTCTGCATGTTCTTACCACAATTTTATCTGGTTACATTCCCAAGCTGAATTGCAAGATTGCAATTCAAGACTGCAATCATTGCACGATTGCATGATGACAATGATAATTTCACATTGAGAAGCAAAAGTACATCACTTAAGAAATCAGTTCATACTTTCCAATATGAATGAAAAAGGTTTCTGCACAGACTCACAGTAGTTTATGCAGAATTGCTCATGGTAGATTGTCAGACAGGCAATCAGCATGTTGTGAAAACACTGTAACAGTTGTACAAACCTGACGTTTGTGATTTTAAATGATATAGCTTGCTAGGGCAAATACTTTAAGTTTTGTCAATAATGTATTTGTTCCTCTGACAAAATAATGAAGCATTCTGTTGAAAAGGGCATTTTATTGTGGCAACCTCAGAGATACCAAAACATTTATGATAGACATCCATTGCATTCATTTGCACAGTTGAAAGGCAAATCATCTGTCATCTGATTGATTATCTCTGTGACAGCCCCGAAGCTCCATTCAGATACATTTCATAGTATCTGAAAATATAAGCAAGTGTAATGCAGTCAGTTTGATTTTTGGCAGTGTGTAATTATATGCATGTCATGTTAAGAGATTATACTTACTCTTCAGTCATCAATTTGACTCATCTCAAAACACAGTATGGAAAAGCAGAAAAAAAATCAAAAGGAAATTCAGTCCATTTAAATAATTCGTTCATATGTTGATTTCAGCAAATAAAACTTCCATAGTCATCGTCAGCAATTTCCTCCAGTTCTTCAGGAAATCATAACAGAGTTAAAACTGGACAAAATAACATAGAGATTGTTTGAATGAGGGCTATTGCATATTGATCTATCAGTCTACAAGCACTTGCTTCAGGAATTTGGTATTAGAATACTAAACCATTTCCTATCTTCAAATACTACATCTTAAATGATGAGGAATTCATTACTTTCACTTGTAACTCAGTTGCAACAGTGAAAACATTCTCTTACTTGTAAAAATGAACTTGAAAAGATCGCAGAAATTTTCAAAATATTGGTACTGCTCTTCTGTTAAATTTAATTTTGCTTGCACATGCTGAGAGTTTTATGATTTGATTCTAAGTTACTGCGATGCATTAAATGATAATAAAGACCATTTCATAGGCTATCATAAGCTGGAACTTATCAAAATGAACTATGCATTTAGATTCAAAAAGAAACCAGCAAAAATATCACTACCATAACATATAGCAGCTTATTTTTCATGTGATTGTCTTTCTGTCCCTTTCAAAAGTTGGTCACTGATACCCACATAAACCAATACATAAATTAAAAGGAGAATTGTATGCTGTTCTCTGCCAGTGGAATATAGATAAAATTTTTTAACCCTCTGTGGGTAGGTAACTTCACTACACGACTCTGTACTTAGGGTTTGTTATGTTCTATTTGACATGCATTCATTGATAATGAGGTTTCTGCTCTCACCTACAAAGCATGTAGAAGCCCATTACTGACAGGCTGTCCAGTCAATCTGTAAAGGATTCCATTTTGAAGCTTCTTTTCTGTCAAATACACCAGAGGCATTTGCTCAATTTGTCTCTTTGATGTAAAAGTAAAATACTTCTTTTTAACATTTAAAAAGCCAGTTTCATTTGGGTTTTTTTGATAGTGCAATAATAGGGTGGACAGAAAAATGGAGAAGTCATGACACAGGGGGAGGCAGGGAGGATGTGGCACATGTGTGCCAGAGTGCAGTCATCACAGAATCCCGGAGTAGCTGAGGCTGGAAGCAAGCTCTAGAGACATCTAGTTCTATCCCCCTGCTAATGTCCTACTCCTTTCACTATGTACACAAATACCATTTGGTAGCTTCTATATGCTCATAGCTCATGTCAGGGTCTAATCAGCCCTTTCAGAGGGCTAATGACAGAGCTCTTATAGAGAATACTTCAGCACAAAGTTTAAATCGATAATATTTTAATGGATTCTATTTGATCTTTGCATAATACAGAGAATCAATCTGATCCTACATCATCTGAACACTTTCCCTCAAATGAATGCCAACCAGACTCTGCTTTGGAAAAACTGTTCTAAAAAGTAAAGTATACTGAATATGTGCAGCACATCCAAGGCTGTAACTAAAGGCATGTAACTAAAAAGGATGTTCTGAGACTGATATATTGCTGCTATAGGCAGTTCTGTGGAAATGTCCCTAAAGTCGACTCAAATTTACATTTAAGAGCTCCACAAGTAAATTTAAGCATCTGAATAAAATTCCCCTAATTAGGAGTCCAACTCAGTATTCATCCTACCTAAGCTTTAGGCATCTAGGATTTCACTATGCAAAGCTAAGTTAGTTCCCTTGGGCTCTTTTAGAGTCAACAAGGAGTACATGTCCAAAGGACAATTTATCTGATCTATCTTACAATGACATAGATTACCTTATTGGTGATTATATTATACAATATTACCTTATTGGGTATTGAAATTTGTCTATATGCAGTAAGAAGAGAATAGAAGACTAGACTAGAAGCTAGATTAGATCTAGATGCTTATGAGAGGTTAGGTAAAATCTGCTCTAGATTTTAACTGTTGTGGTTGTTCAACACTCTAAGAAGCCTACTGCCCAGGCAAAAAAGAACATAACACCTCTCTGGCAGACAGAACTTCAGCTTTTCCTAGTCCAAATGCTGAAAAGGCTCTCCTGGACAACATCCAGACTAGAGACCATGGATACCAAGGTTCCCCTATACTATGGTATGTGATGATTCCTTAGAAAATATGTTTTCTCTTGATACTTCTCAAAACCAGAAAAATGTTACTAGCAGAAGAGCAGTATTTCCAGAGAAAAAAGCTGACTATTTTGGCTGGTTTTTCTTTGTGGGAGCAAAGTAATCTGGAAAAAAATAATAATCAATTAACCAGTTGACAGCAGGTTTAAAGTCTTGCATATACGATTTTGTTTATTTTTATGTTGATCCGTGAGGAGAGATCAAAGCCATGAACACCAGTAATCTCATGGGAAGCTTGCCTAAAGCAAACCAAACCTTTGCCCCTTTTTCAGTGTTCTCACGAAGTTACATAAATATACTTGCTAGCAATGCAGTGAATTCTGTTGACCATGTATAGAAAGGAACAGAATTCAGTTTATTAACTAATACGTAATTACCATGTCTAACTGGAATAAAAAGCAAAGCAAAATTACTTTTGACACTTGCATGTACAGATAAAATTCTTACAGACAAGGAAATGGATTTACTAAGTAATAATCTGTTGTGTTCACTTTTTTTTTCCTCAGGACAGAAATGTTATTTGAAGTAAGAAACATCTATGCTTCAGAACACACTGGTGTGAGGACTCCACTGCACTTGCATCAATACATATGAGAGTTTTCTGAAAGGGTTTCCTCTACAATCTTATATATTTCATGAAGCCTTCACTGATCTTAATGAAGATTTATCCCTCATTGGATTTTATAGTTAATTCTAAAGTGATGCATCCAGCATGCTAATACTTGTCTTTTTTAAAGACCAAATCATGCTGTTGAGCTGTGAGGTACAAGAAAGAAAGGGAATGCCAGCCTCCCAGGCAAAGAGCTGTGCCACTTCCCACATCTACATGCCAAAACAGAAATGTACTTTGGACTGGTATTGCTCTTGCTACAAATTCATCATCCACAACATGCTCAGTTGAGATTTCTCAAAAACTCTTTTATTTGGCCCAGACAAAAGCAGTTCAAACAGCCAACCTTCCAACCTTCCAAGCACTTCTCATTCTCTGCGTTCAGATCTTATCACAGTCTACTGAAAGAGACTACTTAGGTCACTGAATAATGTCCCAGGCAATCCAAGAACTGACACAACAGATAGTTCATCTTAAAAGAGCCATACAACACATCCCAGGTGCCTGTAGACCTGAGACACGAAAGACAAAAGCTGTACCTCTGATGTACCATAAGAAGAAAGCAGGAGTGACCATTTCCCAGCGTCCTTACAGTAGTGAGAATTGGAAGTAAATTGACCAAAAGTTTCTAAGATGTTCCAAGACCTTCTCACACCAGAAGCAGCAGCTGTGAATCTTGCCAGGCACTAAGCCCCCCACCCCCTGCCCCACTCCCATAGGTGAGCAACAGAAGTCCTGTAATGGGAGGCTAAAACACTGCAAACACACAGAATCTCCTCTCTAACATGCGTTTGGGTACCAGCCCTACTAATAAATTGGATATAAAAGAACAGTTATGTCAAGCTTTAATTCTAACTTCAGGGTCATTCTTATCTGGTTTTGTGATCCCCATCCATAAACTTATCAACCTCCATCTTAAAACATTTTGAGTTTCTTATAACAATGTACTATTGTTGTCTTCCTTTTCCCAGGGAAATCTAGCCATGGGTAATACAACAGGAATCTTAATGCATTTTTTTCTATTAAAACAGCATGAATTTGTGTGTTAACCCTTATATTATTCTGTTAAAATTAGACGTCTAGAATAATAGACTGCTCCTGTAGACCAGGCTGTACCTTCCAGCAATGGAAGCAGGATCGATGTATTTGTAATCGGTGTAATCTGTAATCCTTGCACAGAAAGGATAGCTGCTCCAGACAGTCCTCCATAAACCACTAATAAATCAACCTTGCAAGTCCTAGATTAAATGCAAAACACTTATATGCGTAATGTTTTTCAAAGCGTATTGGGTCTGGTTTCTCACCTATGCCACTGAAAACCATGAGATGCTGTTGATGTTAAAGAGCGAAGATTTCCAGAAATTGTGAGGGATTAAAGAAGTACTCTTTCCTCTCCCATTTTTAAATTATTTACTTTTGAATAATGACAAAGGTACCTGGCAATAGAAGTGGAAACTTTCTGCACTACAATTACTTCAGTGTATTGTTAATGCTGTTGATGATGTCTGTTGTAGAGGAGGATTAAACTGTTGAAAATGGAAACCACCAGTATTATTGACTTGGAAGTAAAAAGGAAGATTATGTTGATGAAGCTCAGAATGAACAGGTAAACAAGATGGAATTTCATAAATAAAACATAGAAGGGCCTGTTTCAGGGAAAACACCTGAAAAAGGACTGTGATATCCATACAGATATTTGTTGCAAGTTTGCTCACTCTGGCTAGCATTAAGAACAACTGGGCCTACATTTTACAAGCTGATCTGCAAAGTTGCGATGGCCAGTGAACCATGTGCTTCTGCTGCCTCCCTCTCAGCTCCCAACCCTCTTCTTCTATCCTAACCCTCATGTACTCTTCAAGGTAAGGTAAACCTTTAATCCCGCATCACTGAACTGTATGCAGAGGAATGGAGAGAACTGTCAGCCATGTGTGCTGTCTGTTAAATGCTTGGCCAGTGCAAAGGGCATATAGGAAATACTAATTTTGCTCACATTATGGTATGTAATTTCCAGCTACTGCAAGGGGCACTGTTTCCCATTTAAAGGACATAAACCTTAGAGAAAACTTTATTATGTTTCCTTCCCTTATAGTTGGTGGCAAGTCTAATGTTTCTGGGGATTCCAAAAATGTAGGCTGTACCAACTGAGGAATCCATTTCCTTATTTTTCCAGCACAAGCCCTGTCTTCACAGCTGTAACCAAGGAAGGAAGCATTCTCTGCCAGGAATGATGATACTATTGTTTCTGAAAGAGGTGCTTATGGACTATCAGAATACAATTATTTAAGAGGCGTGGGAATCACAGAGGCAATTTCAGTTCCACTGTTCCATTTTTTCTCTTTATTTCTAGCAATGCTTTATAATGTTCTCCAAAAAATTAGGAAAACAACAAGGTTGTTGATGTCTAGTGAAGAAGAACTACTTAGAAGTACTGCAGGCAAAAAGATGAATAGCTTTGAAGATTAATCCTTGTCTCCTTAATAAAGGAAATAAAAAGAGTTTCAGAAATGGTTCTCACCAGTCTTTTGTCCTTGCCCACATTATTTACCATTTTGGTAGGCATCATGACAGAAATATTTCTTCTAGATGATTTGACAGCTGGAGCAATGCAGTAGAAAGTATTGTAGCAACTCTGGAGAAAAACTGTATCCTGTCATCAGTACCAGAGAAAAGAGGACATGAGAGCCATGAGCACTGGCAAGGAGAGATAAACAGCGACAAGGTCATACAAATCATGGAATGCAAAACCAATGATTTTTAATGCTGTGAAGGTACTTAAGGAAGAGTTAATTAAATATAATCAAAGCAAGGAACAAGGGCAGTGATATTAGTAGCTATACTTTTTTTGAGCTGCTTGAGATGCCTGCTGGACATTGGGAAAGTAAGCAATGTACCAGGGAAAACCATTAGAATGCTGGATAGATAGGGCAGGGATATAAAACTGAAAAATGACCACCTGCATGAATGAATATGGATGTGATGGAAGTTTACTTAGGATCACGAAAGTTCTTTAGATGTTGCCAGAAAGTGATTAGTACCTGTCTCATCCCTTACCTGATTTTCTTTTCTTTACTCAGCCACTCCTTAGTGTGCTAAATCAGCACTTTAGCACCAAAGCTTCTGAATAACTACCAAGAACTGCTGCTTTCCCACATAGTAACTCTATGTTGTAAGATCTGGCAAACATCCAGAGTAAAAAAAAAAAAGACAGACTTTTACTAAACGTCTTGAAAAGCTGATGAAACCTCTGTACTGTACCCAGTGTAGTAAATGAGCTTGATGAAAATGTGACTCTCAGCAGACAGAGAAAATGGTATGAATTGCACTATGACAAATACATGTGCATGCATGCACACACACACCCCCCACTCCCTCCACCTAGGGCAGCTCTTCAGCTAATGAAGACTCTCTAAGTTTTCTGTATGCAAGGCACACATCCATTTACGGGAAGAGCAGAAGTCAGGATGGTGAGTCTGTGTGAGGTCAGCAG
>NW_009938727.1:62833-69116 GCF_000696875.1 Nestor notabilis
GGTTGATTTTGAAGCACAGTTGTCCCACCCTCTCACTCCCCATGAGTGGTTTGTTTACCATTTCCAGAGAAATTTCTTCACCGTACAACAGGACTAAGTCATTTCAAACTGGGCTCTGAAGGTCCGCTCTGTTCTGCACATCTCATGTGCTGTCAACAACAATAAATGTCATATTGTAGATAATTTTCTTGATAAAAGAACTAGAAAACGGTTTGAACTCCTCTCCTTCAGAATTATTTCTGCAGGGCTTATAAAGTAGATATTCATTAAATATATTTTGCCAATAGATTTCAGACATGATTTTGAGTATAAACACATTCCAAATTTGCTGAGTGAAAAGCTGTATGTGGTCATCTTTCTAAACAGAACGGCACTTAAAAAATAAATATGGATTGTATAATCGCTTCGTGTGTGTGTGGTGACTTAAAAGCACTATTTTCTTCAACAGCCATAGACCTTGATGTTTTCTGATGCGTGAACTAGACAAAAAGATGCAGCCAGGTATAACCCTTTGAAACCGTATCAGTGGGAGGCAAACCCCATACATCTGCAGCTGATTCTGCCTTTACTTTTCATTGTCTGATAGAAGCGTGACAACCTTGGGCAGTTAGCCACAAGAATTAATAAACAAGAAGGAAGGCAAGACGCTTGCTCTGCTCAAGCCAGCTTTTAAGGCCCTTCCCTAGGAAGTCAACTAGTCCTTGCCAAATACTGATACTTTTGAGCTCTAGCTTTTGAAGAAACATATGAAAAGATGGGATGTGGGGGGAAAAAACCCAACCAAACAAACAAAAAACCAATACTAAAACCAAAAAAACCCAAAACCAAAACAGAAAGACCCAGGGATTTGTTCCTCTACACCCAAGATGGGGCATTGTAAATGATTTCTGATACCCTTATAGCCAGCTATACGAGACCACTGGAAACATTGTGATGGGCTTTAAAGTACACAATATATATGACACTAATGTATTTTGATAGATAATATGTATCGTACAGATACATGATCATAATACATATCTTGAAATTTCCTTGTCATTCAACCCACTTTGTGTTCTCTCCTTTCTCTGAGTCTTGGGTCTGAAGGAAGACAAATAAGCTATGATCTAACCTGAATTATATTAGAGTGGTGGGTTTTGGCACATAAAAGCACTTAGATTAATAAAGCAAGGTGATCTATACATCATATCAATGAGGAGCTGTGACTGACACTTTAAGGAATGCACAATCTTTAGATCTATTATTGATTGTAATGTTCTCAATGTAACTTATGTCCCCTCTTTTTTTCCTACCATTTACAAGTGAAGAAATAAGCAGGGCTGTATTTTCAAACGTAAATCTCTAAACCACATTTAAAAATTAAAAAAAAACCCCACATTTTTGCTGCTTCCAGGCAAGGTTACTGGGTATTCTCTTTCAGAAGAGCAATCCTGCAGTGAAGAGGAAGATAATACAAAATCAAAACCAAAAGGAAGAAAAAGAGAAAGCAACTCTAAAATGGGGACAAAGGAAAACATTACATTCTGAATCACTGTTGCTACATAGTTAAGGCTGACTTCCATTCTGCTCTTCAAGTCTCTGCTTCCTATGAAATGTTAGTTGCACCACCAGCTAAGTACGTGGCAGAATGATCATCTCAGAGGGATTTCTTGTCATTTCTGGAGGCAACCTGAGGTTGCTCCTGCCCCTTTCACTAACAAAACCTATGGTAGCTGTAGGGTGGAGTCTCTCTCTGTGTGTAAAGCTCCACCTGCTTTCCTGAAGGTTTCCACATCTGTTTGCTGACAGTGGAAAGTGAGATCTTAGATCCCATTCTTGATGCTGAAGGAGCTCCTGCAGCAACCACAAACTTCTGCCTGGTTCGTATATCTCCCCAAACTTGGCTCCTCCACTTTGTCTCTTCTATTCCAATCACTTTTCTAGATTCCTTCTGTGAATAAAGCACCTTCCTTCTTCTTGAATTCAAGAAAGTCATGCTCCCTGCCTTCAGCTCCAGCTCCCAGATCAAACAGAATGCAAGAGGAAAGCCTGCTAAGCCCCTGTTGCCTAGACATGGAGCAAGTTCATTTGTTCAGTGATTCATATATACACGAGTCACAGGCAGTAGCTGTCCTGGGATGGAGCAAGTCTAAAGAAAATACTCATATGAGGGTTTTTTCCCAAGGTCAGTCTTGAGTAGTTTTTGATAGTCAAAATCAGAGCCCTGATTGCCAGGGTTTGCCCACCCAATTTTGATCCTTAGGTTCCCTACTATAACTCCCACATGAAACAGTTTCAAGAGTTTTCCTTCAGCAACAATGGCAAACAACGCATGTCCAGCTCACTCTTCAAGAGACCTAAACTATTTTTGCCACAACTGTTAAAAAATTGTTTCGTCCAGGCACCCAGGAAGCTAAGATACAATCGTGATGAACTTAGTATGGGTTATAAACAGTGAAAAGCAACTGAGAATAGGGGTTTATGATGGATGTTTCAGACAACAGATGCTGGATGTTTTTAAGGGTTAAAAATACAAACAAGGTCCAAAAGTGTGTTCCTTCTTCAAAGAGAATTCAGAGTCAATGCTTCAGGTAGTGAGCTGACAAAATCTTTGCATCACTTTGCACAAATTAGCCAAAATAAACATCTAAAATGTGATAATGTTCCCAGAGCTTTCTTTTGCTTTTAATAAGTCTAACACTATAAGAAATAATGTGATCTTGGTGATTAGGAAGAAACAATGTTGTTCTGGGTTTTATTGATTTCCAGTTAAAAAGTAAAAATAGTACTAATTTTTGGAATTACTCACAATTTTTGTTAAGAAGAAGTTAATGTGTATCAGCAGAGGCATCCTCAAAGTATCCTTCTACTTCACATAAAAGCCTAAACTTGATTGGCATAGGAGGTACACTCCACATCAGCCTGTTCACTGAAGTGAAAAGAAACTTTAGAACTCTGTAACTGAATGAGAGCTTCAGACAACCTACTTGGACTCCAGTAATACCTCAGGCCACTAGACTCAATCCACCAAACTGCTAATCTCAATCATTTAGTTACCAAGTTCCTCAAGTGAGTTGACCAGATGCAGTCTGTTGGTAAAAAGACTTTAAAATGCATTTGAATAAGCTGTCTGAACATAAAATTTTGTTGTTTTTAATTATGCTTTTCCAGTGTCAGGCTATGATGCTAGACTTCATAAATCATCTTAATAGCCTTTACTTACAGAGTGTGTTACAAGCTGTGAAGAGTTTTGTTTGAGGTACTGTACACCATATCTGGCAGATTAATCACTCTTTTGTCCTATAAATTGACTTGCAAATTTGGAATAAATTTGACCCAGAATGCACCTTGAATTCTCAGAAGCCATCTGCTGTATTTTCCCAGCACACTGCAAATTAAAATGAGAAGAGCACTTGTGTTTGCATTAGGAACACCAAATGTCAACAAGTACCATCGACTGATGAATTTCAGAATTTAATTCTTTAAAGGGCAGCAGGAAGCAGCTTTAATTTGCTTCTCCACAAACACCTGTTTTAAAGATTTATTCAAATATGTAATATTCTTTCAAGACCAAATCAAGATCGCTCTAACTCTGCTGGAACAATTCTGATGGTTTATTACATCATTATCCAGATATAGCTTCACTGTAAGGCTCAGGTTTGCCAGTTTCCTTTGCTTAACATGCTTTTATTGCTGGGAAAGACTGGAGATCTAAAGGAGCTGTAAATCGTAAAAGAATTTCTAGAGGTTTATTGCACAGGTTACAAATGGGAAGAAAACATGGTTAGTGAACTAACGAACACAAATTTCATAGATAAATCACTTCTAGTAAAACACATGGATCTTTACTGAGAAACTTTAGCAAATGTATTTGTCTGATAAAGAAAACGTATTTGATTTATACGGTCATACTAAGCTTAAACACCAAACAGAAACATTCACTTTTTATGACAACTGATAAATCATTTTTTCTCATTACAATACATTACTTTGAACAGTCTTTTACCCTACATTACAAAAAATGAATGCTACAGACATTACATAGCAATATATAAGACAGTAAATATATTCCCAGTTGTCAAGTATTCTTTAACTGCAACGAAATGGGAAACTTACCAGGATGTTTGGTCTCCATGCCATTTTCCAGAAGGTGACACCACATCCTCAAGAGTGCCATTTTGACCCGTGTCAGTGCCAGAAGAGATAACATACTGCCCTCTTTGAGCGCGCTGCACCCTTGTGTCAGACTTTAAGTAGGTCATGTGAAAAAATAGCTGCTATTTTAAACAGCAGATCAGAGAAGAGAAACTTCATGACAGAACCTCTGAAACGGATGTGAGAGCATGTATGTTCAGTTCAGCCGAGCTCATTTAGCATGGCCTCACCCAGCCAGTATGAGAGATACCATGAGCCAGTTCTCCTATGAGTTTGCACAGAGCCAACACCTTTGAAGGGTGCAGTTTCTTCTACATAGCTCACACACGCTGACATTTTCTGTTTCAACATAGTTAAAATGAGTAATTACCTACTCATGTGGCTGTGTGGTCTTTGTGGAGTGCCTGACATTTGAAACATTGAACAGGTAAGCAAGCCCAAGCATCTTTTTTCTTGAGAATTGTGTCATTATGACATTTATTCCTCTGCTGAGATGTCCTTACATTGGGTACTGTATGTCAGCAAATGTAGCTAATGATACATCTCTTTGCTTTGATTCATC
The DNA here is from genome assembly GCF_000696875.1 of Nestor notabilis. Lineage (NCBI taxonomy): Eukaryota > Metazoa > Chordata > Aves > Psittaciformes > Psittacidae > Nestor > Nestor notabilis. Next base: position 67,530 of record NW_009938727.1, read on the forward strand.
AGAACTAGGAGCTCCTTAAGTACATTGGGTAAAGGATGTTTCAGCACCTGAACATGTACTTCTGGGAATAATAATCATGAAGTTGTTCATTTTGTACCAAACATTTCTTTTTCCTCATGTATGAAAGCAAATTAATTTAAAAAGTAGGAAATAATTTACACATCTTTCGTAAAACTAACAACCTATCATAGGAAATCTGTGAGGATCCAAATCCAGCAGCTGTATATGAACATCCGTAGCCATCAGCTTGCAAATAATCCCAGAAATTGTTGTTAGGTGCATTAATATATCTTGCTGACTGCGATACAAAGTCGTAATTTCTAAAAGAGCAAATGACAAAAATACACTTTCAGACACTTAAAAGTCTCGTAACAATTATGTTCAAAACATTTTATTGAAAATACAAACAGAGCTGTAGACAGATGTCCATGTCCGTGACATCCCAGATGTCGTGGAGCAGCACTGCACCTTCTGCAGACTGAGTATGATTCTTGGCTTTACCAGACAGCTATTTCCACATGTACTGATAGGTGGGGAGGTGTAATTGGTGCTGCCTTGGATAGGACAGCACAGTCCTGCTGGATTTTTTTAATCACAGCGGAAAAATAAACATGTTACAACATGAACTCAACCGAGAACACTCAGCTTACCTCATGAGATACACGAAGCACAAAAGTATTTTTCCTGTTACGGTGTGAAAAGAAGCTGCAGATGAAACTAGATTAGGTAATACTCAGTCGTGGAGTCGTCTGAAGCAGTGTTCACCTCACACACCTATCTTAAGTGAAAACACACCATTGAAATCCCTGAACCAAGGAGGGTCTGGAAAATGGAGGATGCCTGATTTCAGATGGGCCCTGTTAAAATTCACAATCTTTTCCCCCTTTTTTAATGAAAAAGAGAGTACTTTTAAGGGAAGGACATTGCTATTCTGAGTCACGCTGGCCTGCTAAAATCTACTGATTAAAGAGAAAGGCTCCCTCCCTTTTTATTTTTTTCCTTAAAGGCTATTTGAAAAATTTCCAGGACAAATCGTGATTTCTGTCAAGAAGCAGGCTCAGCCAAGCTGTCAGCTTGTACTTTGTCCCAGTTTTAAAGTTCAAACCTGCATGCAGGAGGTACAGTTGTAAACGCCTGATCACGACTCTTGAGAATCCCTGCCGTCATCTGATGGGTTTTGTCTAGGTAAGAGCCCATTAGTTTTGATTGCCCAAAATTCAAACCCCCGGTAAGAAATAAAACTTGCAATAAACGCAGCTTTAAAAAAAAAAAAAAAAAAAAAAGACAACTGTGCAGACTCTTTATTTAGATGGGGATGAGAAGGTGATGAGAGGACCTGTCAGCGAGGAGACACCAAACGCTGTGACCTGGAATGCTCCTAACCCCCCTCACCCAAGAACACTGCCTGCTTCCCAGGTATGTGAGACAAGGTTCGCGGGCACTTGAGGAAATAGTGGTAGTTTCCTGATGCCTCTGAACACCTCATGAAGTGGGGAAAAATCCCCAAAACACCAACCAATAACGAAAACGAATAGCGGAAGTTTCTATCTCAACCGTCCGCTTTAAGCCTTTACTTCACAGCCGGCC
>NW_009938728.1:0-44601 GCF_000696875.1 Nestor notabilis
ACCTTGAAATTGTCTTGGTTAAACTCCATGAAGTTATGCACAGGAGCTATCAGCATTTTCTATTTCACCTGGATTTTTTTATTTATTTATTTTGTTTTGTTTTTTGTTGCTGCTAACATGCTACAAACCAATAATTAAAACTAAATCCACTGGCTCTTCATGTAAACCATTGCAGGGAAAATTCTGAAACTGAAGGAACGCTTTTGGTTAGGAGGATGAAGGATAACAGACAACTAAATTAGACTTTAGGCCTCTCTTTTCTGTAAATGAAGTTAGATAAAACTAATTCTCCTATTTCTCTCATTCCACAATCTCCCATTCTTCTTCAGTCACAGACTGGTATATATGCTGTTTTCAATTTCTTCTTATAGCAATAGTCTTTGTGCATATAGTGTTCTCCCTTGTTATGGTAATTTTATATTATATCTCAAAAAGAATGTGGATAGTAGATTGGTATAATCTAAAAATTCCAATCAGGAAATAGAATGAAATCATCTTCATTGTCTCCAACAAATTCATTGTGCTGCATCACCAGTTTTTAATGAGTATACTAAGGAATAATATCAGTTGGCATTGAACAAATCTCACTCAGCAATTTTTGACTGTCACAAAAGTTTTAACTTCAAAAACTGTAATTTCAGAAGTCAGAAATGTATCACAGTCTTTATACATATATGTACATGAATTAGAAAAGTGTAGCATAGAATAATGAACACAAAAAGATTTTTCACTCCTATTCCAAACATTGAAGCATGCTTCTAAAGAATGTTGTCATATTACAAAACAACTCCAAATTTACTAAGAATTAGCCATTAGAACAGTCTTTCAATATGTATTTTAACTTATTTCTCTCCCATAAATAAGAATTTATTTTTTTTCCTCTAACTAGGTGTTTTACACTAGAGTGGCTCATTTAAAATCTCAGGCCAGTATAGGTTTTCTATGAAGCATGTAAGTGCTTGCACATTTGTAAAACATGTATGGATAGCATTTCAATGAAATCTAAATAACCCCATTATTTTACACGTGCAAAAAATATTCTGACTGGACTGCCAGTCTGTTTGCTATATTTAACAATTAGTTTAATACACAGGCTCCTTGAGGACAAAAGACAGAAAGGCTGCCAATTTTCTATATGGTTGGTAGATCACTCATAGCCTCAGGCTAATGAGCTCTACTTTATTTCTCTGACCCCTTCCTGAAATGCCTGTAACAGTGTTTGAAGTGTGGTTCTAGGGTTGCTATCATCCATCCTGATTTCACATTTCTAATTAGGCCAAATGTATTCTAATCAAAATGTAGAAAATATGAAAATGCTGTGGTACTAGTAGAGTGTTAACAATGTTATTCTCTAGCAACATGATAAAAAATAAAACAAGAAAGGTCAGTATTGAAAATGCAAACTGATTTTGGAATAGATTTCTGAAAGAGCTCAGCACCAAACAGTTCCAGTTTAACTGCCTAATGACAATGGCTGCATTTTTAGAAGTCATCAACATCACTGACAATTTTGTTCAAATTTGTTAAAGGGAAGAGATTTCTTCTGAAAATTTGACCCTAGCTATGGGAATTGCTTGTCAAAGTCTCACCTGAGATAATTTATATACTAGATTTACAGATCTCTCATAAAATAAAAACATAAATGTAACAGCCTCGGATATTCATTGTGGTATTAGCAAATGACAGCCTACTAATTCACAGTTATCTTTTCCCTGATTCATCAAGGAAGTGAGCTTGGACCACACAGCAATCGTATCAGTTAAGGCTGATGGGGAATCTCTGTCATGCATATGCACACACTCCTAATGAGATCATGCGGCGTATGGACCCATGCAGTTGGTGGATTTATCAAGAAAACAGGAAATATTTCTTATATCATGTGAGGGAATTAGGGGGTAAAATGGAGACAGTAACACCTGTGGAGACATATGGAGGTGAGTAAACCAGAGAAAGACAAGTGAAAACTTTGAGGTAGGCTATATACACTTTGACAGTACTTTAAAATACAAATCAAAGAGGCTATAGGCAGCACAAAAAGGGCAGGTAACAGAACTGGAAAACTCTGTCCACACACAAAAAAAAAAAAAAAAAAAAATGATGATGCTGCTCAAAGAACTGTGAATAGTTCTATAACTTCCTGGTAGATTTCTTGGCATTCAGTATTTTTTTGAAAGATGCTTTGGAGATTCTTTGCAGTAAATTCCAGATTCACTGATGCTCATGTGAAATACGCTTCAAAACAGAGAATGGGTTTCTTCTTAATTAAAAAAAAATAAATCTACTGGCTACAAATACTACAAGCACTCTGTCTGATATTATTTCTTGATCAGTGAATAGAACATTCAACAGTTAGTATGATTATTACCCCAGCATATCAAAATGGGTAATTAAGAATTTCATATGAAACATGTAGAGCATTGCTAAGGATCCTCTTTGTCCTAAAGCCACCTTTTTAACCCTCTCTTCTTCAAATATTTTCTCTCCCTGTAACTTCTGTTCTAACTCTCTGCTTCTCCTTTGAATTTTTTTCCAATCTCTTCCTAATTTTTTTTTTCATCTCTGTTTCTTCCAGCTCTGTTTCTCCCACCATTCACATGAGTTTTGCTAAAGTGGTTACTATTTTGTTTCTTCATCTGCTCTGAAAGGAATTTCATTTCAACTTAAAACAAATGCTGGCCATTGGCCTACGATTCGTCACGAATGTTTCTAAGAACCTGACAAACTGAAATACAGCTTTTGATTCACTGGGAAGGTTGTGATTGACTCCTAGGCCTCCACTCCCAGCCTTAGAATTAAGTGTAGATAAATGCAGTTCAGTTTGATTTGTTCCTGAAGTAAGTTTCTACAATGGCATTTGCACCCTGGGAAACTTGTTCCCTGGAGGACAGCCTCACTTTACTGAACTACTCTCAGTTCACCAGGCACTGGTTCAGTTGTGTCAATTCTGCCTGCATCTGCAATATTTTCAAAGGGTCTGAAGTCTGAACTACTTTAGGAGACTTGAAGGAAGCAACCCCTGCACTTGGCTATCATATTGCACTGGTGACACATGACACTCTTTGTGTACCTGCCGAGTTCAATATTGTGAAAACTGACACTCTTATTCTTGAAATGGGCCTTTTGACTGCTTTAAACCTCTAAGTTGTTAATGGATGTGTTTCTTCCCCAACAGAACTGAATAAACCTCCTTGTTTAACCTCTGTCTCCATTGCGACAGGCTGTGCTGAGTCCGACACTGGGCTGTGCTCTGGCACTGGTGCATCAGAAAAGAAGTGATTCCCATACAACAGAAACTTAGATGTTTGACTTTGTCAGGAGAAAAAAGCTGTCCTAGGAGCTACAAAAGCAGGAAAAGAATGGCTTCATAGAATACACTAGCTTCCAGAGTAGGAGTTTCAAATTCTTAAGAACAAGGAAAAAAGATAGTTTTATGCATCTGAACTTATGCAAGCTGAATAAAATGATTTTGAGGGACAATCACACAGTCTGCAGACAGGAAGACATTAAATGCCAGTGATATGTAAAATCTTTTTTTATCAAAGAGTTTCCATGTAGCACAGGTGTTATCATCCTGAATTAAGCCAGTAGTGCATTTATTCCATTTCTGATACCCCCAACGTGGCCAGCAGTATATGCTTCTGAGAAGTATTCTGAAAGCACAACATAAAATGGCTGAGGAGAATGGCTTACAGAAGAAACACTTTTTCAGCTTCCCTTTTTGTCAGAGGTTAGCTTATTATGTGTCAAGTTACTTGTTAAGACCTTTAGCAATGTCATTTGAATATCCCTACTGTTTGATGCATGAGACAAATTTTGCAGAACATTCTGGACACATTGTTTCAATTACATACTTTATAAAATTCACTAACAGGAAGACAGAGACACTTTTGCACTGATGCTCTGGATTTATGCTTTTATTTAGCTGTCTAGAGAACGATGCTGCTGATTTTGCAAAGCTATTTGTGGGTCTGTTATTATTACATAGTTTTATTGTGCTTAAGAATACACCAGCAGACTCTAAAGAGAATTTCTGCATTGTATTGCACACATAAGTTGGCTGGAAACTGATTTCTTTTTCCATATGGCAATTTAACAGGATGAAATGATTTTAAGATGCCTGATTGCAAACAGAAGCATTAACTCCATTCCTAGGCCAAATACCAGTATCTAAACAAGTAGCTGTGGCTTCTGTGGTCCTGATTGTGATCTTTTGCAATCAGATCTTTTCCTCTCAAGTTCATTCTAAACTTTCAGCAACCATGGAAGTGCTGAGTGCCATTTTTACTTGTGACCTATTAGTCTCAGACTAATAATACATGTTCTTATTGTAAGATAACTAATTCCCAACAGCTAAAACTGATGTATGCATTCAATGATAAATATAGAAATTGTGGTAAGTACTATGTGCCACAGTTCCTTCCTTGAACTTCGTCTAACATAACTGAAGATATCTCTGGTTCTACAGTAAGTAAAATAATCCATAAAGCCAATATTTTGTTTTCTTTATCAGATAAGTTAATTGAGGATGTACACATTGATGAATAGGAAACATTAGTACTTTCTATCAAAGTTGGTGAAGATATTGAATTATAACTCCATGAAAATATTCTAAATTCTCTAATTTTCTTCTAGTTCAGTGTAGTCTTTTCTTTCACTAATTCACCTTGTAAGCACAAAGTCTGCTGCACACCTGCTGATCCCCTGTGAGCCACGAAACCTACCAGCCAGTCCAGCAGCCAATTGCACAGAGGAAAACCAAGGCATCTAACTTTATAGTCTACCTACTTCTTGCAGGATGTTTTAAGCAAACCAGTAAAGGAAAAATGTTCTTCTGAATCCTCTCCAACCCTTTTTACCAGTTCCCTATTTTAATGAACCTCAACTGTGATACTGTCAAAATTGCACAAGGTTTTGAGCTCTAATGCCAGTGCCATAACATAGCCACAATTTGAGAAGTCTATAAATTCTGTAGTGCTTTCTAGCCATTTCTCAAAATAAATATATCTGAAACTGTGTAATTTGTTTGCATTTATTTCTGCTGTCTGATCCTTCTTTCCTGATAGATGACTACAGGCATCCTTGACCCTTTCATAGTGGCTTGAGTAAACCACCCTTACATTCTCACAGAAACTAATTAGCAAATAGCCTAAAGCAAATTTTATTTGCTGTCTTGCTTCCACAGCTGTAATCTAGTTCTTGTTAAAAATTTTTACTCACAATGGAAATCTGAAAACTAGACTCTGACACTAGACTTCATTTCACATCTGTGGGAATCTGCAGAATTTCTAAAGGAAAAAGCATTAAGCGTAGACACACTCATCCATGCATTTCCCTCAGGCCACTTGAAAATGGAATGTTTTAATCAGGCTTTGAAAAACTGCTTGCAAGTGTATAACCCAAAAGGAAAAAACCCCAAACCCTAGGAATCTTTTGCCTCAGCTATCTCACACAACTACCAGGTAAAAATTACACGCTCACATGTCTCCCAAAATAGAGCAGTAACATACAGATAATACTGCACACTAATGTTGTGCAAATCTCAATTGTGATAAAAAGATATAAAACATCCAGGGCAAAAATACATATGAGAATGTTCAAAAATAAGAAATAGTACCACAGAATTATTTGAATATTTTTTATGGGGCTTGTCATGCTTGATTGATAAAACAGAATAAAAAAAACCCCAGACAAAATGGTGATTTTGAAAATAAGGAGCCTTCAATACTTACTAAACACTTAAATTGTGTACTTTTGAGTTGTAAGTTGCTCCTGAAGCATAGCCCTCATCTAACCTGAGCATCTCACCTCTTACTTGTCCCTCACACAATGATTCAGCTGGTCTGATGCTGATCTCAGTTTCAGAGTGGATTTTCATTTAGTGAGACAGCTGGGAAGTGGCTGTCTCACTGTGTATTGAACAGCAAATTTGGGTGGAAAAATCAATCTGTTCAGATTCATCATCAGTGCAGAACATCATGAGGCTGCTAAGTAGACAGACAGAGGCATGAGCCAGGTCCAGGGTCAACCAAAGAAGTCCAAGAAGCTGTTTAGGATGAGCTGGGGACAGGATTTAGGGCCCTAGGCTGGGCTGAAATCGTAAAACCATAGAATAATGGAATGGTTTGGTTTGGAAAGGACCTTAAAGATCATCCAGTCTCAATCCCCCTGCCACAGGCAGGGACACTTTCCACTAGGTCAGGTTTCTCAAAGCTCCAACCAACCTTGAGCACCTGAACACTAGTAGGGATGGAGCATCCACAGCTTCTCTGGGCAACCTGTGCCAGTGCCTCACCACCCTCACAGTAAAGAGCTTCCTCCTAATACTTAATATAAATCTAACATGGGCAGGGATGGGGAAGGCCTCAGGGAGTCTGGGCAGGGCCAAGCAGAGCTTTGGCTCCAGAGCCCTGAGACAGCATAGTTTGCCATGGCCATAGCACTTTACAACTGAAAGCCAGTTCTAATGACACTCGTTAATCCCAGTTATATTATTGTGTAAAACAATCATTAAGCTGTGTGCATGGAATTTAGTACACACATGTTAGAGAACATGTGTGTCTTTGGGTTCTGAGTGGGAACAAGTGCCAAAATGGAAATTTGACTATCCAACATAGTGCTGTATAAGTCTCATGTAAATGTCTCAAATACTCCTGAATATATTAGGAGAAAAACCTGTGTTTAGGCAAGTAGACAGAGACCATAAATTGAGGTACCTACAACCAGGTGAATCCCATTTTAGCTCTCCTGAAGGAGGCTTGTGCCATTCTGGAACTGCACTTAGAAGCCACTTATAACATCCTGACACAGCAGGGACAGCGCTATATGCTTGTACTTAAGTGAAGGAATTGAACAGCAACTTACTTTCACCTGGGGGAGGGGGGGAGGTTTGTAACATTTGTTTTCAAATAAAACTAAGTAACCTTGGAAAGTCTGTCCTGACTGCTTGAACTGTTCTGCACTGGTATTAGTCTTCTGCAGACTTCCCAGTCCAAGCACTCCAATTTGATTTCTGTTTCAGTTCTGGAAAAAACAAACCAAACCAAACCAACAAAACAAAACAAACAAACAAACAAAAAAAACCCAAACCAAACCACTTTTGTATTTCAAGCAAGAAATAGCAATTGTTTAAATACTTTTTATTTATGCTCAGCTTGCCAACTATCTTTACTGCTGTCAGATTAGTAAGAAAGTGATTTTAGTTTTCCCTGATGGACTGATTACAAGTAGTGAGGTTGTAGACTACCATGGAGAAGGGGGCCAGCAATTATCTTTCCCAATGTACTCCAGCAGTACATTACAACAGGAATTTCTTTTCTTCTGCTGACAAAATGACATGTGTTTAGGCTCTTTTCTTCCCACAGTACATACATAAGATCCTGCAAGAAATTAAGTGATAGATGCGATAGATGGAATGTAGGTAGCAGAAAATTCTTTCAGAGTTTTAAAAAATCTCAAAATTATAACAATAGTCAAAAGTTACAAATAATCCAATTAACCTGTATTTTCTCAAACTGTGGCATATTTTTTTTTTATTGTATCTCAAGTATATTGTACTTGTAACTTAGACGAGAGTGATCAGATATGAGCAAGCTTAAACTGGCAGATTTACACATTCTTTTTTTAATCAGTTTCCGTATAATTTGGGGGGAACTTCAGATACTATGACATAGCATCTGTAAAATGGATCTATTTGTACAATACTGAGGAGTGTTAACCTCCCCCTCAGGAAAGCAGGCTCACGTAATTTGTGATTAAATGTGTTTTCAAAAAGCCAGTATCTTAGATTAATGACTGGTTATATATAACTCCAGCTGCTCCATGGTTATATACAATATGAAAGCTTTGATGTTATCTGGTCATGCTCTGAGAACTTTTATTTATTCCTCTTTTTTTTTTTGTTATAGATATGGACTTGATAACATATGTCCACTAACATTCAGGTGACTTCTTCAGAAACAAAATCAAGGTAAGATGTCTAAAATGCATACATTATAAGGGCACTAGGAGCCATTGTGACAGTCTAGCTTGATCAATTTATATCTTATTTATATGATCCATGTGTAACTTTTGATACTATCGGTCACAAATAATTATTGCTTTACTTTGAGGTTTCTGCTTTAGTGACTTTTGGCTGGATCTCTTGCTTTTCATAATGACCTGTAAGAAAATTCTGAATAGTAGATACAATTTCTTTCCAACTGAACGCTGCAGTCAGAAGTTACTGGGTCGTTTTTTTCTCTTTTTTCTGAAAGATACATTAGTAAATGTCTAAACAAGAGAAAATGAAAACCCTGAAACAGTGTTGATCCAATGTTTTCACTTACCTCAGCAGAAATTGTTTTTTAACATCTTTCTTATTTGCATGATGTTTAATTGCAGAATGCATTTGATTGAATAGGTTATACTTTACCACTACAGGCATCTACTCTGGGTTAGAGACTGGCTTCTTCCCAAACATCTTGTCTGAGTTCATTGATACAGAAGTTTCTGCATGCAAGGATCTGCCTGTGGAGTTGATAAGTGAGCTGCTGATGAGCTACCTTTTTTTTCCCAAGTGCAATTTTCCCTTGAATGGTTGTTGATTATGAAGAATACCTCCCCCCTCTTATCATTCAGATAAATGTCTTCTGCAAATAATCTTTAGAACTAGGTTCCAAGTACTGTGTATTTAGCAAAAAGTTGCATTTACCACGTCCCTGTGCACAACACATTTTGCTGCTCCATCCAGCTGATTTTCTCTTCCTGACAGTGGATTATTCAGTGCTCCCTTTTTTAATAAGTAAATCTAATAAAACCTATGAAAAAGTACCTAGCACTGATCCGTTGCTCAATTAAATGCTAGGTGTTCATGCTGAATATCCTGAAATAATTGTAGCCAAAGAATGATTACTTCTTAAATTATAGTTTGGACTTGGAGAATGAGGGAAATATTTAAAGAATGATAAATGATTTAATGTTTCTTATAGAGAATTTTGGGGGGGCTTTACTTATTTGGCTACTTTAACAGGTGAGCTTAGCAGTATTGAATTTTGAGTGCAAGTATTTCTGCATTTGGATGCTGAACACTTCTTAGGTATATAAGTTGTTATTACATATAACTGAGTGAAAGTAAACTTTTTTTTGCACCTATGTCTTACTAGAACTCTGTGAAAATATGTTGTGAAATTTGTTTCCTGTAAGTACCACTTATTTTTAATACAGAGAAGCATTGAGTCTTGCACTCATTTAATAATAATATTAAAAAAATTACTGATGATCCTTTTCATTTTTCAAGAGCTCTTTTGTTTGAAAGACTGCCTGGTCCTGAACTGAAACATGAAGCTAAAATCTTTAGTTCTATGAATCTGCAAAGAAGTAGAAGTCAATGCGATACTTTTAAATAATTATGGGAAAATAAAAGTATCTATTTGGATTTGTACAATTAACTTGGTTTTTAAGTATATTTAGTTATTTTAATGAAATTTTGTTTTGGTGTATCACTACTTCATTTTTGTTAAAACAGAAACTGCTGCCATTCAGAAACACTTTTATTTTCTGTCTTCTAAACTATGTTGAGGCTAACATTTACCTACCAGTGATCTGCATCTTCTCAGCATTTTTTCGACAAATAGCACATATTAAACTGGTAACCTTCTGACCGGCTTGAATAGAGATATATATATTCAGCCATCTGTAAACTGAAGAATATTGTCTGATGAAGTTCATGGGTTCTGATTAATCCCTGCACTTCAAGGTCCTTTCTGGATCATGTGTCTTCTGCCCCTTGTGCTTTCCCTCTCTCCATCTGCCAGCTAAGGGGTCTGTTCCCACAGCTCAGTCTCTCATTTTAGTCCTTATGTAACATCTCATTGTTTCCAGTAGGCTGTCTCCTGGCCTTCCTCCATGGCCTCCACCCATTGGGAACATCGTTTTGTGTGCTGAGGGAAAAGAGCTTGCTTTGAACCTTCCACTTGATCCCTGTCAGTGATGATGTCTGAGGATCGCCTCTTAGCTGTGCCTTGAAAGACGTGTGCCATGCTCAGCACCTCCCTCTGGTTTGTCTTTTGTTTCATTTTGTTTTTTTCATCTTGCACCACCCATTGTTCCCTCCACTGTGTCATTCATTGCTTCACACTTTTTGCTGGAGATTCAGGAGCTCTGTGTTAAGCATGTAGGACTGCCATAGGTTATTTTTTTGTTTGAACTCAGGTAACCCCCCAGTAAAACCACATGTATTTCTGTTTCACTTATGCAGATGGGTAACGGGGAATCTTAAAAGTGTTATTAATTTGCATACAGACCTGGGAACCACTTAACTGCCTGAACAGATCTGCCTTTTTGACACTTCTGGAAATATTTCTGCATCTTCTGTGTTTGCTATTTACAATGCCACAACTTTTTGGCTGTCCCAGTAAAACACTACTCCCTATACATATAAATCCATCTTTTAGATTAAGCTACCAAGGAAGCTCATGGCACTGAGTTCCTATCAGAAATTTTCCTTCCCTACAGGGAGTGAAAAAGTAATTTTGACTAGCTGTGAAAAAGGGCTTTGGGGAAGTGTTGTTTTATGTCAGACTGAAGTCCCATACACCATACTCTTAGCACAGGAGAAGGAAGTGCAAAACGCACAACCAAATCTGGAAAAGGTCTGGAAGAGACCAACACTCAAAAGTACCTCTGACTAAAAACCAGGGCTAATACCTGATCTAGACCATGTCCTTTTGCAAGTGAAAAGATCACTGGCTTCAGTTATGAAAATGTTTTATATCAGATTGGTGGAAGTGCAAGAATATGACCTCATAACCAGCTGCAAGGAGACTGAAGTTTACAAATATGAGGCTATGTTATCCCATTAATGTATTATGTTAGAGTAACATAGGAGAGTTTATGATAAACTGTAGTACATCCATGGCCTTTGAACTCCAGATGTAGGCTCTGTCTTTATGGGTTGTGGGAAATCTTGTGATTTTGACTGAAATAACCACAGGAAAACACATGTCTCATTCATTTAGAAATGAAATGCAAATGTAAATTCACTTCTGTATTAGTATATAAAGTAGTACATGACAATACACAGGGTTTTCTGTCAACTAGGGTTCAAATGAGGCACCCTTTTTCCCCACAAGGCTTTTTTTAAAACAAAAGGTTTATAATATTCTAAATGTAAAATATGAAGCCTTAAAAATAAAAAGACAAAATTAATAATAAAGTATTCAGACAATTAAAGAAAAAAAGAGAAAAAGCAAGTGAATACAAGTCAGAATGGGAGACAGAAAAGAGGGAGAGAGGGAGAATGTGAGAGATGACCTCTTTTTGATTAAAAAATTTAGGCAGAAAGAAAAAAAATCAAAATATTTGGTAATTAGTATGAAAGGTATTTGGCTACTGGCATTTTCTTTGTAATGTTTTACGTATTAAAATAGTTTTATAAATAAAATGCTATGGGCTTTTGTTCAAATTGATATTATGTAGATTGCAATGGTTCTGAACGTCCAGCAGCAGGGAAAAATAATGAACAGAGACATCTTCATATGAATTGCATGTATAGCCTTATTTCTCAGTGAGCTACCATACAGCAAGCCAAATACCACACATAGGTATCATAATGAGTATTAAAAAAATATAAGAATAGGTTTATTATTTTCTGTAAGACATTCTCTGCTTTTATAGGCTGGTTCATTTAGACTCTGCTGTGAAATACCTTAAAAGGTAACACAGTATTCTGACTACAGCAGTAATTTATTACACCAGTTAATCTTGTAAAATTGCCCTCTGGATGTAATAATTTGTTATTCTTTTATTAGGCCTTCTTCTGCATACCATGTTTATCATAAAGATGTCACCAGTGTGATACCTAGCAACCAGTACAATGTTCCGGAGGTGTTTGCATGCATTTTCCTGAGGGAGAGATCTGCCTTGTCCCTGCTTGGGAAAGCTGTCAGTGTATTCTGATGTATGAGGGATAAAAGGAGTCCCTGTTGCAGTCTCCAATAAGCTGAAGTCACGGCCTGAAAGCACTGACTTGGGCATCACTATGCTGTGTTAGAAAATGTGTCAATTATCAGATGGACTGCCTAAGGGTATTGCCTGGGTCTAGGTCATAAAACTATCAGGACTAAGGGGGGAAAAAATTGATGAGGAAGTAAGCTGAATTAATTGATAACTAGGAGGACTGTAGGTGAAATGTATTCAACATAACCTGGATCTGGACATTTTCTCTCTTAAGCTTTCTTCCAGTACAATCAATGAATATGGAAAGTCTAAAGCACCTCCCAGTTTTGGCCCAGTACCCCTGCAGTCTAACCATGCTTGTAATATTTTACTGATTTTCTCGTTATTTCAAAAAAATTAAGTCAAGAAAGACAAGGAGCTATAAAAATAAAAGCAAAATCATGCTAATATTTTATACCTATTTTTCTGTTATGAAATTTTTAATATGTTGTGCAACTGTTTGTATGTGAATACAGTAGGGACCACTTAAATGTCCAGCCTCAGGCCTGATTCATGAAGGCTTTATGCACCATTTATGTAGGTATCTGTGGCATTTACTCAGAAAAAGTAAGGAATACATATTTTTATAACAAAGTTTATTCCTGTGCACACCCACCTCCTGCTGCCTGGCCATAGCTCTCAGTAGCAGAAATAGGAAGAACATCAAGGGTCCTCTAAGTATGTGCACGGTTTAGGACTTCAGATGTAATAATTAGTAGTTGTTATCCAGTTACACCCTGGAAGTTCAGCACCCTGCACAAGTACAGTGGCCTCATTTCAGCCCTTCAGAGGCATGTGTGTAACATGTAATTCATCATGATTTATCTGCCTTGACAGGACAGCAGAATTTGGGTGCTTGCCAGAGGGCAGGGGTCACTTGAGGTAAGGTTATAATCTGTACAGATACTCTCCAGTAAAACAGGTATTTCAAAGGTGTTTCTCCTTAGCTGAACAACTTAACTGGCAACTAATTGTTTAAATGCCTCTCAGACCATTGTTTTCACTACTCATCAGGTTTCTTGAAACAAAGTATTTCCCAAATAAGTATCTACCACCTTTAACATGTTCGTTTCTCATTAATCCAGTTATTTTCATCTGGAAAGCAAGCTACTCAGATGTAGGTCTCCAATATTTACAAGTACCTTTCACTTGCTACTGGAATGCCACATTGCGAGAGCACTGTCATGTTCTGGCTCTGAATGTAAAGTCAGTACTTCAGTAAAAAGAAAAAGCTTCTTCTTACCGCATTGGCAAAACAAACTCACCTCTCTGTCCAAGGGAAAATTTGAAGAGGGACCAATAAGTGCGTTTTTGTCACTTCTTCTCTTTGAGTCTCTTCACTCTTTAGAGAAGACCTCTCTCCTCAAACAGCAGTGCACGATTTCGTACAAGGTGGATTGCTGGAACATCTGCACACATGAATGCAAGACATTCTTTGTAGATGAAAGGAAAAATACAATATAACATCACCCTTTTGAAAATAGTCTGGGAATTACAGCCAAGAACTTCTGACTTTTGCTTGGCTGGTTTCTCCACACTCAAGACAGGGAGGGAGCAAAGAACCCTGCTGAGACTTTCACAGCAGCTAAACACAAGTGCTGCCTTTGCTCCTTGCTCTGTGCCCTGGGAATCTTCAGTCTGCAAATTCTTGGGACAGTCACATCGGAATCCACAAGAGATTTGCAAAACCAGAGACAGAAACAGTGAGAAATTGGAGTATCTGTTGCATGGGAACCTCTAAATTTTCAGGGAGAAAGAACCAAACCAAACCAAACCAAAATAGAAAACTTATGAATCAGATTAGAACTTAGTGTTTTTAAACTTCTCTAGAAGGGGAAATTCTGGAATGTATTTCCAAGAAATTTTCACTGTTACCTCTTCAAAAATATTTCTAAATATTTCTGAATACTTTCCTGCTTTCTAGAGCACTCTGTCCTCTTCCCTCCAGGCAAATCAAAGCCTACTGCATGGAACGACAACCTATGTGTCAGCAGCTTTCTATGCATCACATATTTAAGGAACACAGAAACACTGAGCCACAGCTGGAGTAGTCA
Organism: Nestor notabilis; assembly: GCF_000696875.1. Lineage (NCBI taxonomy): Eukaryota > Metazoa > Chordata > Aves > Psittaciformes > Psittacidae > Nestor > Nestor notabilis. The sequence goes on from NW_009938728.1 coordinate 14,028, forward strand.
GACTGACACCTTACTAACACATGGAGGATCTGGAAATGAATTGCTGAGAAAAGACTGAAATTAGCTGGAGAACTGAAGTCCTTGCAGGGAGAGTTTTGATTTTGGAGAAAGCCTACTTTCCACCTGACATTCTAATAGCAAATCCCAACAAAATCTTCAAAAGCACATCTGGATTCTGAATTCAGTGGGAGCACTGTGCAGGGGGAACAATATGACCAATATTGCTGAACAGACAAGCAGATGCATTCTAAACCACCTTGAGTTTGTTTCATTTTGAGTTTTTTTTTAATTCAGCAAGCTTCATTCCTAAGTCCTATGATTTGCAATGACCAAGCCTAGATGTGATAGGGGCGTGTATCTCTGTGCCAGAGGATAGTGTGATAGAATCTGGGGTAATCTTCAAGACCGACACAGATGGAAGGGAATGGTTCTTGCACTCATGCCTACCTAGGTGTGACTTCACGTTTAAGAGGATCCCAAACTATAAATCTAGTAATATTTTCCTTTTAATGTCTCGTTTAGGGAAATCCTGAATTGCCAATAATGGCCAGTTTTACAGGGCTGGGATTTTGACCCTCAGACTATAGCAAAAGCTCTACCCTGTAAAAAAGTAAAAAAACCCCAACTCCAAAAAACCATGCAAGATTATTTCCTCACTTTCTAGGTCAAAAATTCCACCAAAACCCTGGAGTGTCACTAAAAATAAACAGAAACGAAATAGATCTTTCCTGAATGATTAAAATGGAGGGATTAGGACACTTAGCAACAACTGCAAGAGGAGTAACCTGGGGTTGAGTTTCCATATACTAGCTTCTCTAGTTTATCTGAAGTACACAAACATCTCATAACTGCAAAGGTTAAATAGGAATCAGATAATTTGGTGATTTTTCTGGATCTTCCAGATTCCAGTTGTTTTTTGTGCACAGCTTTTTCTTCTTTCCTGTATTTTGACAGGTTTTTTTTCTGCTCCCTGTAGACTCAGATGTGAGAAAATGTGGGTAAATAATAAAAATAAAATTAAGTACATTCTTCAAACTTCAAAAAGGGATGATGGGAAGCTCTTATTTCACCTGCTTCATCCTCTAGAAATAACAGAATAGTTATTACTGTCTTAAATCTATACAGTCACTGGAGGTAATGACAAAATTCTCACTGATTTCAATAGTGAAGGAAAAATTCTCAACTTCTCAAACTGTCCAAAGATGCTGACATTTTCCAGTAAACCCAAGAAGGCCAAATGTTATACTGTTGTAACTGACATTCCTTCTGCTCTCTGCAATCTGAAATAATCAAATGTTATGCTACAAAGGTAGAAATATGGTGAGTTCAGCTTCCAATATATGTGTCAATATGACAGAATTCTGACAAGAAATGTGGGGCAATCACATTTTAAACATACTATAATAAAGGACAAATTATGATTCCTCAGACTGAGGAAGAATCCTAAGAGCTTGTATTAATACTGAATTCAGCACCTGGAATCACAACCATTTTCCATAGCGTGACAAAACCCAGTTTGAATAAACAGACTGCTGGAAATGAAATAAAATTGTATAGAAGATGCATCTATGCTTGCACAAAGATATTAATTCTGTCTTCCTTTTGCCTTTTTAAGTATAAAAAGAAAAAAAAAGAAGGATTTGGTTAGAATAAAGCTAAGTTGCAGTCTTAGTGTAACTACTAGTAAATATAGTAGCTATTTTATAAGTATTGCTGTCATTTTCTTTGACTAAAGTTACAGAAATTCTTTGAAATTTATATAGGGGACTAAATTTGTAATGGAAAATGATGTTTGGTGGTGTTTAAATGCAGAGTATGTCACTGTATAAAGCATAGGGCTCTTTTAAGTTTTTTTTTTTTAACTTCTTGACATGTGTCACAATTTGGAATTCTGCTCTCATGGGATAAATGCCAGATTACATGGTGTAGTATTTTTATCCTCTGTACTTTCACTGTAGAAGCATACAACATCAAAGAAGAGGCAGATCACTCACATCAGCAGAAAATGGAATAGGACTATAATATGCTTGCTTTGATCTCTCCTTCTAATAATTATCTTGGCTACATGCATACATTGAAAGTAAGATTTGAATTAATAAGGCCAAGAGACCCTGGAACATGTAAGAAGGATATCTGAATACTAACTTTGACTATCTTTAACAAGATAAACTGCATTTGAGCCTACAAAGTTGTGGATTGTTAATTTAAGGCAATAATCCTTAAATGTTATTCTTTCTTAAACTTGTCACCACTACATTCAACAGATGCAACCAGTCCAATTAAGACAGTATCTTTTCAAAATCACACTCACCTATAGTTGAGATGGGGAGGGTGTTATTTAGCTAGCATCCATTTAATTTCATATAGGTTTTCAAAAAGGAGGTCCTACAGTAAAAGTCATTAAATTTATATAAAAAAGTCATCACTGCACAGTTTGTTATCATTAAAAACTATTCTAATATTGCCTTAGGAAAGATATTGCTTTTGATATGGAAAGTAAATCAAATCATCCACATCCACATAGGATTTATAGAGGCAAGAAGCATATTGCATGCCTGGTCAGTCATTTTTTACATTTTTTAACCAGTGTTTATTACTATATTGTGTTTTGGGAATTCTATTTCTGCCCGATGTGAGTTGAAATTACAATATAAACAGGGTAGTTGTGTGAAAGCCTCATACGGTTAATACCAGCTAGAAGGGAGGAAACCTACTGCAGTTCAATGGTCCCAGAGAACGAGAAAATGTTATTCTTATGCTTCTTTTCTAATATGTGTGAGTTACATCAGTAGTTGTGTAGAAAGCATGTTGTTCCCAAACCCAGATGTTGCAAATTCAAATTATTATTTGACAAATCTTGGCTGAGCTATTAACCATTATGTTAATACAATGCCCTGTAGTGTACAAAGGGATGCATAATATGCTAGCCAGACTGACTTAAGCACAGTATGAATTAAACAAATGAGAGGGAGCACATCTATGGTTAATATACCAAACGCAACTTCCAAAAAGCCACTTGAACAAAGACAGTCTGTCAAAACAGCAGAGGCTGCTGTTGTCCTCAAAATCCCAGTCAAAGGTTAAGAACGTTCTTTTAAAACAGGGTTAGCTGGGCATACATGTAATAGATGAACATGCAGAAGGAAGTGCTTTGAAGAAACACTCTCTCTGCTGAAAACAGCCATGCTTTTTTCATCTGCTGAATTTACCTGGCAGTGAATGGGAGTTGCAAGAGAAAAGGTTTGATTCAGTGAGGATGTTAGGAACGTCTTTGTTAAGTTCTGAGACTGGCACTTCTAATTGAAGCACAGACACCACTAAATACTCATCACTTGGCAGTCCTGTGTCAGACAGAGAAACAAAAGGAAGTGTTCGTGAGTAGATGTAGGTATCACCAGGACAAATTTCTCTGCAGAGAATAGTGTGATACTGCATAGACAGTATGATATGTGCTTCAGCAGTCACAACTGGTCTCCTGCCCCATGGTTCTTATACTTTCAGTAGCTACTGAGCTCCCATGCTTGCCAAGCAAAATTCAGAAACCTGTTTTTTTTTCCTGACTTGCCAAGTTTTTTGCTAGTTTTCTGTGTGGGAGAATAGGTCACTGGAGTTAAAGCAGTGGCTGGGAGTACGTCCCATGTAAGCAAAAAATTGTTCCCAGCAGTTGTTACATGCTTGTTTTCTCCAGCTGCACAAAGTCCAGCCACAGCATGCTGGGATTCAGGTTCCCATCAGCCCAGCCACTTCAGTAGAAATGTTAGACTAGCCCAAGGGTGATTTAGGGAGCACCTCATGGTGCTTGGGCCTGGGTGGTAATTCAGCTTGGCTGCACCTTCTTAACACTGCCAAGAAGTGGTTAAGTTCAAGGTTTCTTTTCAATTGCACTGAAGTATTGTGGTACACTGTTCTAACAGAGGGGAATATAAGACATTCACAGAGGTTTTGGAACACAGGAGGCTTCTTCCTCCCGGTCAAACTTCAACATCTGAGACGTTTAGAAATGTCTCAAGCTATCCTGTTACAATGTAAGGATATAGAATCAGTTTCATTTTATACATCTGTCCTAGAAATATTTCAAGTAGGTGCTATGGTAATAGAATACTGTGGTAAAGGAAAATCACAGTATAACCCCATCAGTGGTGGCTTTATTATATCTGCTTAAAATACAACTCTTGAAACTTCTTGTAGCAGTATGTTGTTTTCACTACTGACACAGTTCTGAACTCATGAGGCAGAAAGTTTTGTCTAAATGTTAGTCTCTCACCTCTCCAAAAAAAACAGCTGAGGTGGGTTGACCCTGGGCAGCAGTTCAGCAGCACACAGCCACTTGCTCACCACCCCCTGTGGGATGGGGGAAGGGCAAAGGTGAGAAAACTCTGGGGTTGAGATAAAAACAATTTAACAAGTAAAAGGAAAAGGAGGGAGAGGGAAAGATACTGCAAGTGATGCAAGATAAAGAATTGGATGGATGGTTGCATGCAGAGTTGCAGTCAATGGCTCAGTGTCCAACTGGAGACCAATAACAAGTGGTGTTCCTCAGGGGTCGGTGTTGGGACTGATCCTGTTCAACATCTTTGTTGGCAACACAGACAATGGGATTGAGTGCATGCCCAGCAAGTTTGCTGATGACATCAAGCTGTGTGGTTTGGTTGATACGCTGGAGGGAAGGGGTGCCATCCAGAGGGATCTGGACATGCCTGAGATGTGGACCAGTGTCAGCCTCATGAAGTTCAACAAAGTCAAGTGCAATGGTCCTGAACGTGGGCTGGGGCAATCCCAGGCACAGCTACAGGCTGGGTGGAGAAGAGATTCAGAGCAGCCCTGTGGAGAAGGACTTGGGGGTGGTGATTGATGAGAAACTTGACATGAGGAGGCAGCGTGCGCTTGCAGCCCAGAAAGCCAACTGTATCCTGGGCTGCATCAAAAGAAGCGTGACCAGCAGGTCAAAGGAGGCGATCCTGCCCCTCTACTCTGCTCTTGTGAGACCTCACTTGGAGTATTGTGTCCAGTTCTGGTGTCCTCAACATAAAAAGGACATGAAGCTGTTGGAGCAAGTCCAGAGGAGGGTCATGAGGAAGATAAGGGGGCTGGACCACCTCCCATATGAAGACAGGCTGAGAAAGTTGGGGCTGTTCAGCCTGGAGAAGAGAAGGCTGCGTGGAGCCTGCATCCAACATCTGAAGAGGGCCTACAAGGCTGTCAGAGAGAGACTCTTCATCAGCCTTGTATCGCTACATCAGGGACTCTAGTGGTAGGACAAGGGGTGATGGGTTTAAACTTAAACAGGGGAAGTTTAGATTAGATATAAGGAAGAAGTTCTTTACTGTGAGGGTGGTGAGGCACTGGAATGGGGTGCCCAAGGAAGTTGTGAGTGCTCCATCCCTGGCGGTGTTCAAAGCCAGGTTGGACAGAGCCTTGGGCGACATGGTCTAGTGTGAGGCATCCCTGCCTATGGCAGGGGGGTTAGAACTAGATGATCTTAAGGTCCTTTCCAACCTAAAGCACTCTATGATTCTATGATTCTAAAACCTGTCCTAACGAAACCAATGACCTGGTAGTATCCAAGCAAAGACCAAATTTCCAGTCTGTAATGCTGAGCATTACAACATATGGTATGTTTTATCCCTTTAGTCAACTGTGTCCCCTCCCAACCTCTTGCCCATCCCCAGCCTACTCACTAGCAAGACAGAACAAGAAACAGAGAAAGCCTTGATGTTGTGCAAGCACTGGTCAGGAACAGCCAAAACACTGATGTGTTATTAACATTGATTTGGTCACAAATCCAAAGCACAGCATCATGTAGGCGGCTACGAGGGAAGTTAACTCTATCCCAGTATGAAAGCAAACATTTATATGCAAGGTGTGCCTGATCTCATGGCTCGACCTCCTGCTTTTAAAAGAAGGGGACTCAGGAGTAAATCTGAATTGTTTATTGTACAAACCAGTAGGATTGGAAATTACTGCCAGCTAGTGTCTGGTTATGCTGCAGAGAAAGATGCAGAGTGAAAACTGTATTGTCAGGTAGTAAATAGGTGGTTCACAATTTTGTCATGACTGTGAATGCTCAGGGACAGATCTGATTTCATTTCAGTAGAAGAACTGGGAGAAGAAAGAAAAAAAAAAAAAAAGTAGCCAAGTAAGCTGCTAAGACTCTAAGACTCTTGATTCCACAGGGCAAGCTTTAATAAACTGAGGAAAGTAGTTAGAGAGATCAGATACACCTAGGAGCAGTGAGACGTAAATATTTAGGAAGTCTGGAAAGTCTTCAAATCTAAGATATCAAACTGTGTACCCAAAGCAAGGGAAAAACATCTCTAGGAAGGAATTCCTAACACATTTGAAGGAATATCCACACCAGGAAAAAATACACAGAAAACCAGAAAGCCTACAGGGAATGGTAAGAAGTCTTGATATTTTTATCTAAAGACATGAAAAAGTTGTTAAAAGCCAAGCTAAACTCATGCAGATAAAGAATGTTAAAACAAAGAACAAATTGTTCTTCCTTAATATGAATTTGAAGAAGCAAACAAGAAAGTGGGATATCCACAGGGTACATTAAGGATAAAGCAGTTCCAGAAGTCAACAGTAAAACCAATGGGAAAAATAAAACAAAACATCTCATTTTTCAACAATGAGTTCATATTGACATAATCGAAAAAGACATGAAGAGTGCAAAAGACAAAGAAATAAATTTCTCTTTAATTAAGGCAGAATTAAATGAAAGAAATGAAAATAGAAAATACATTTTTAAAAATCATATTTAAAATTTCAATTAAAAAAATTTAGATAAATGGATTTGTGAATTAGTTTGGTAGAAGATTAATAGACCAATGCAACATAGACAGATACATAACCAAAAACTAGACAAAGGAAGTGAGACAAATATAATATCAATTTCCTCCAGATTTATATTAAAAACAAGAAGAGAGTGAAATGGTCTGTGGTTAGTAACAAGGTGTGTTAACAGTGTCAGGTGAAATTTATTTGTAGTTCCTCTAAGATCAGTCTTAGGTTCCACACTGCATTATACCCTTCATTAACAGCTTTTTTACAGGAAAAAGAAAAAAAAAGGCAATATTCTACCGATACCTGCGGAGGCTGGTATCACAGAGTATTGATGGTGAAGAAGGATTGGGATATCATATTAAAATACTCATCTGTCTTTGAAAGCTACAATGCTGTAAATGAGGTAATGTTTAGAAATACTGGGAAACTAATGAAGGAACAAAGACAAATCAGCTGAAGAGACATGGGAGCATAGGGAGTAATGAATGTTCACCTGGTCACACAATTGCAGCTAACCACTTGTTAAATTGCCAGTGTGACAAGGCCATGAAAAAAGAAAATGTTATCTGGGTAAAGCCAAGGATGCACTTGTACCCCTGAATACTGATGAGACCCCTCTGGGAACATCTTACACCTGTTGGTCACCCATCATCAAGAATGTTTTATGAAGGACAGGGTGAGCATAGCAAAAACTAACTGAATGGTCAGGATAGAAGAGAAGCCCTCACAGTGAGCAGTCGTCTAGTCTAAGAGCAAGAAACCCAGTTAAGTTATATGGTTAATCCGGTAAGAGGAATAACTCCCATGGAAAAGGATGACCTCTTTAACTGAAAAGACCACTCTGGGCTTGCATGGAAAAATGTACCCACTGTGGCAGTTGCATTCTGATTCAGAAAGTCTCTGCTGCTGGAGGAATAATTCTGTGTCATCCTTAAAAAGAAACATGTGCATGTAACTATGCCAGTGAGTACTAATACAGAATTCTTATTTTATTGATATCTCCAAAGACCATAAAAAACAAAAGGACTTATGTTCTAGAGTAAAAAATATAGTTAGCAAAAACTGAGATAGCCTTCTGAGCTAAAAATAGATGCAAAATTAATGTGGTTTCTTTTTGTCTTGGTCTCCATACAAATGCTGTAACACTGTCTAAATGATGAACCAGTGTCACTGAAACTTTCTTTACTGTAAGACCATGGGCTTGAAAGCCTAATTGTCATCCTAAAATGAATAAATTGTTGGATGAAAAACAGGCATTGACTTTTGCTGGAATATGCACCCTTTTTTCAATAAATATTTTTTTATATATTCAGTTCAGAATTAGTGAAAATGTGGCTTTTCATCACTGCAGCTCACTTAGGAAGTTTTCTCTATCCACACAACATCTTTGTCACACAAATATGCAATCTTCATATTTAAAATCCATTTTTATGAGAACAACCTTCCTTGCATAGCAAGTAAATAAGCAAAAGCAGACGTTAGAAATTTAATGGAACCATATTTTTTTGAATACTTTTGCTCAGTCCATGACAGGATTTTGATTAGATTTTTTTCTTCATTTTGCTGTGATCATCTGTACGGTTATTGCTGGGCTTTTTATTTCTTTGTCACGAATGTCTGGAATATTTATCCAGGCAAACATACGTATTCATGTATGAATGAGCCTATTTGCATGTGAATCAACATATTTATATACAAACAAGGTGGGGTTTTTTTTACACTGAAAGTTGTTGCCCAGCTGATCTATATATGCACATGGCAGAAAATTGAATTGTAAAAATAAAATTGAATGTAAAATCTTCTAGGCAGCCAATAAATCTGACCTATACACTTCTTTCCTTTCTAGACAGGCAAAACTGCACCTTTCCTTTTTTTTTAAAAATAAAACGTCAGGAGACCTCATACACAGGGAGATTCTTTTTTTCTCCCCTCTCTCTACTACAGGAATGAATTCTGCAAGTGCTCAATACTCAAAAGTCCACTTAAAGCCATTAAAAACTGCAGATGCTCAGCACTCTTTACAGGCAGATCTTTTGAATAATTGCTCTGGAAAATCTGCATGCTTTTCTCCTAGCATTCACAAAGCTAACCTTACCTACCTGTCCATGTCACTGTACCAATGCACCCTACAAAAGCCATTTCTCTGATTCTGTTAGACAGGGTTTGGCCTTAAGTCTCTCCCAGTATGAGTTTGTCTTTCTTCTTTCTCCTCTTGAGAAACTGAGAGAACAAACATTTCATTTTCATACATATTGTCAAAATAACTTTTTGTGATGAATTTCACATTTATCACCTCTCTATTAAGTAATAAGCATTCTGTAGATCTAATTTGATTCCCATCATTAAGGTAAAAACTTGAGTTTAAATCTTTATACAATATAAATTATTTTTAATAAGCTCTTTATTTGGTTAATTTATAGTAATGTACATTGTTTCCAGGCCTATATATTTTATTTATAACTCAGTACAGTATGCGTAGTGTCTTTCACTCTTTCGGGTTTAAAAATATATGACTAACCACACTTAGAGTTTACAGTGCTAACTGATCCAGTGTCTCATCTTTGAACCTGGACAGTAGCTGAAGACTAAATAAGAATTTAAATATATATGTCACAAGTAATGAACAACACTTACATGATTTACTTTTCCTGTTTCCAACGCTATTCCTTATTATTTCAGTGTCTTGCAGAGCAGCTTGAAAATGGCAGAGGAAAGGTATGCTACACAAATAAAAAACCAGGGAGTTACAGAACTGATGCAGTAAGTTCCAAGATGAGGCAAGGTATTCACCTGTAAAGGTTAGGCAATCCACTGAGAAAAGAATAAATATACTATGCAAGTTAAATGCCCATATGAAAGAAAGAAAGAAAGAAAGAAAGAAGAAAGAAAGAAAGAAAGAAAGAAAGAAAGAAAAAGAAAGAAAGAAAGAAAGAAAAAGAAAGAAAGAGAAAGAAAGAGAGAGAAAGAAAGAAAGAAAAAGAAAAAGGAAGGAAGGAAGGAAGGAAGGAAGGAAGGAAGGAAGGAAGGAAAGAAGGAAGGCAGGCAGGAAGAAAAAAAAAGTTCTATGTAAAAAAAGTCTAAATTATTTTCTGAACTAAGTGGTTCATGAAATGCTCCCAGCTCAGATACATTTGTAAATACTAGCCATTCAACAATAGCTAAGAAAAATATGCGTATAATGTAATAATTTGTAAACCAAAAGAAATGCCAGCTCTGCTTTAAAACAGTTTGATCCATGTTTTAACTATGTCTAATATAAAACCTTTCAAGCCCAAGTAAGATAAATGTCAGACACAAAATTTGGTTGCTCTGTTGTATTTCTGAGTTCAACCTCGAAGATGGAAAAAAGGAAGCTTTCTCTTCTGTCTACAGTATACCAGGAATCTTCAGAAGTAAAAAAAAAGAGGAAAGAATAAAATCTTAACTTAATGATATTTAAGTTGGAAGACTTTTCTTCATTGTCAATGCTTTTCATGTGATTTCATACCAATTACTGTTTCAAAAAAAATAATGATGTCCAACTTCTATACCATTTGTTCATTCCTCTTGCCACCTTAGCGGAAAAACACAGAGCTGCCCAGTAACCTAGTATAAATGTCAAACCTTTCTCCATGTTTCCCAATATTAGGAGGTCAGTGGTGATGGAGGGTGAGATTGAGATAAATTTATCCAGTGCTCAATCAACTCAGTGGGCCCAATTCCCATTTATGCAGAGACCTTTTATAACATTGTTCAGGGTAAGAGGCTTTAAATTACATACATTTTCTACCACATTAAGGCCTTTTGTATAGATGAGAATCATCTGATCTGAGCCTCTCCAGTAGCTACAATGGAGCATTGGATCAGGGAAATATGCCTATTATTAACCAGAAGTATTAAATATCCTCTTCTTTTGATCATTACAATTCCACAACATGAATCATGATCTTCTTCCTAAGGAAATACAAAAAAGAAGTGCATATGTTGTGTCATTTTCACATTGTTCATATCTGATTTTATAGTGGCAATTTCTCAAGACTTCCATGAATGGGCAGGACAGCACACATATCCTGTTCCTTTACATGGCTGACTAGAAGACTGTAACTTGCTTATTGCTTACTCACTCACAGTCACTTTCTAGTGGAGAAAAAAATCCTTATTCCTTTCAGTTTTTGCGATCCCAGTGAAAAAGAAAATGTGCAACATGATGTATTTGGCCTGCTCTGTTAAAGTTAAATACAGCCTTTTCAATTTTCATTTCTGACAGAAGATATGTGGCAAATGACATAGTGATTTTCTTATTCCTTCATGTTCATAAAACATTGATAATATGATTTTTACCTTCCCTTTGTTCTCAATTAAATGAAATGTTCCAATACAATTAATGTGTTCTTGCAATTTAGTTTTTCTTTAGAGGTTTCTCTTGTCCCTGATTAACAGCATTTTCTATCCATTCTGAGAACCCCCAACTGCTATTCAGAATGCTTCATTATGCCTGGCAGCTATCAATACAATTGTGAACCAATATCATTTTAATTGTTTCACTAATAACTTGTTTTAAATGATTCAACAGTCATCAGGAAAGATAAGTGCTCTTGTACCCTGCAGGCTTGTAGGCATGATGGTATGAAGCAATGTAACAGAGTGGTGTATCAGAATAATGAAACCATATGCACAAGATAATGACAAAGCACTTGCATTGCTGTAAAGATAAATGAAAACAGTAGATCTTCTTCTCACTGTAATATAACATTCATTCCTATCTCCCATTTCAATCATTAGACTTTCCAAACAGATTACTGCACAAATACACATATGCAACATGTCCCACAATAATAACTGCATGCTCCCATCTACCGAGGCAGATGGTGAATGACGGAGTTAACGAGCTTTACAAATGCTCTTGTTAATTAACAAAAATTGTTACTTTCTCATTTGAGGGGGGCTTATAAATTAGACTTAATTACACTAGATAATTGCAACTGCCAGCTACGGCACAACTCGCTCATGTTCTGTTCTTTCAATGGCAAATCAACAATTGCAACCCTTGCCTATTTGTGTAGATGAATTTAATAAGCAAACAGCCCTTTTATGTTAATGGTTTACTGGCATTCATGGGTTTGGCAGGAGAAATGTGCTGGGGGAGGGTTTGCTAATGGCAGCACATAATCATATTAATTAAAATATAACTGCCATTTAAAGATTTGTAGTGTAGAATTAGAGCATGTTGGGAACTGAGAAAATCAAGCTAGAGTGCATATTAGCACCATTACTCTGTGCTCCCTGCACAGCAGTCAGCAACCTCATGTGTCATAAATGTAATTTATGAGTGCTGTTTTCTTTGAAATATATGTTTTTAGTTCACTCATTAGAATGTAAAAATTTGCAATGTCTGCTTCAGAAGATTCAAAATAAATTCACTTAGAGCTGAGACCCACGATCTGATTTTAACAAATCCCTCAACAATGACTTTTTTTATTACTTGTACAATTTCTTATAGTAAAACTAAGCAGTCAGTCCTTTGAAGATGGATTCCATGTTTTATTGCAAATGTAAGTAACACTATCACTATAAATTCTATATTATTAGGCATTTTATAATTCAGTATCATTTTTATCTGGTTTTCAATAAATACACCCTATTATTTTTTGGTTTGGTTTTGGAAAAAATGGTGCAAAAATTTTATTACTTTATATTTGTTTATGTAGACAGGCAGTGTCAGAGAAGCCTTTGAAACCTTTGGTGTTTTGTTGGTTTTTTTTTTCCTTTTTTCCTGGATTCCCTTATCAATTTACAGCCGTATTTTTATCTAAATCAATTCCACTTATACAGCTTCCACAGAAACGCTAAAATACATTTTCTGTACAGTGTAGTTACCTATTTGCTGGTATTCCTTGGAAAGCAACTTCCCACAAAGTCCCCCTGAGACAAAACGATCCCTGGAATTAGAGGCATCTTAGTGACAGGAAGGAAGAAATCGGAATCAGATTAATTCTCTAATTTCTAACAGCATAGAGGCATCAGGGTATATTATATTTTATATATATGTATGTATCTGCATTACAAATGTAACAAATGGGTGGGGGGGTGTGTATGTTTCATTTACAAAATATTTTTATTACATTATCTTCAGCAATACATTATAATTTAAAGTCATTACTATATTGTCTCTTCTGGGATTATCACATTGCCTTTCAATACTGCAGAACACAAAAAGAACTAATATCCCAAATATGTCATGCTAGTAACTTTGCAATTGGTTTTAATATTTGTTTGTTTGTTTTAATTTTCTCCTTAAAAATGCAGAACTGAAAAGCAGGAAAGAAGAAATCCCTGTCTGTTTGGAGCCAAAGACAAAATCCTGTCACCTTGCAAAAGGAAACATGTCACAAGTTTAGGGAAATTCTTGGCAAAATGGAAGTGTTATGGTACCCACAGGATTTTTGGCCTTACAGGCTGACAGCACAGAATTGGAAGTGGCACTTCTGTCTCTTATTATTCCAAAAAGAATTGTCACTGGGGAATATTTCAGCATCTAACAATCAGGGACTTCTGATTCTTCAGCTGTTATGAGAGATATTGCTGTCTCTTCACAGATGACATTAGGTGGAATAATTTAATTTTCCGACCCCCTTCCAAAATATGCACCCTAATATCTGTATCTTAGCTGATGTAATTGACATGACTGTAATGGTTGTTTATAAGACTGACTATAGATCTGACAATATATTCCAATGTTTTGATATTATCACTACATATCATCATACAGGCTTGATGGACAATCACTGACAGATATTTGAGCAATTACACCATATTTTATTGACAATTCTACACTGTGAGTATACATTAATTATGGTAGAGACTATATCATACCCATGACAGTGATACTATTCAGAGCACAGCTGAAATAAAATATTTATAAGCTAATGTCCTAAAGTGGAATAGTTATGGATAAAACTGGAGGTCAACATTTCTTTGTTCTAAGTTAGTTGTCTGTGGTGATGATGGTAAGAAAGATTGCAATTTTTATCAAATCTGCGATGAGTTTCTCTATAAACCAAGACGGATTTTTCTACACTGCCTACCCATCAATGGGGCTCTTGCAAACTATCTTTGTGCTATAAGCAAATGAAACTCCAGAATTACATTAGTTGCTTCAGAAGTTACCTGCTGAAAAGAGGAAAGTCCAGGTGTGGAGATTATGCCTGAAGCCTCAACCTTAAGTGTGTTCCAAACCACATCCACTCTGCATGGAAAGCAATTATTTGGGTTTTAGCTGACCAGGACCTCCTTTTTCCTCTGTTACAGTAATGATCACAGCAGCTACTAAGGAAAGTTTTGAATCTGATGATTTCTATTCCATATGACTCCGTGATAACAAAGGGGCTGATTTAATATACAGCAAATTTAATACAGGTGAGAGGAACCTCAGAAAAATCAGAAAAAGCTTTCAATAGCTGATAGGATGAGTTCCTAAAGCTTCAGCAAAGAATTTCTCACTATACAAATTGTAAATAAGCCACCTCATTTTTATTTTCTTCTCATATATTCTTTTTCCAAAAATAATAACTAGCCAAATTGAGTTGACATGCAGGAGGTGTTCACTGAGAAGTCACGGCATTGAAGAGGATAAAACTCAGAACTTGGAGGGGAAAAAAGCACATGCTCATGCATACAAGCACACAAACAACATCTAGTCATATTGGCCATGGAGGTGGGTGAATGGTCAGTGGAAAAGGCTCCCATGTAGCTGTAGCTGAGGAAGAGGCAGGCAGGGAGAAAGGGAGTGATTTGGGAGATGGTAGGCTCTTGGAAACACAGGGAAGAGCTTGCTGAGGTGAAGAGCAGGGGCTGAGGTCTCTGGGGCAAGCAGAGGGATGAAGCTGTGCTTGCAAACTCACCCACCCTACAGCTGCTATGTGACAGCAATTACCATTGCCATGATCCCTGCAGATTTGAGATCTTGCCCTTTGATATTAGAATTTGCAGACAGTACACAGCCTTTGGCCACTAGACCTGAACTGGGTACTGCACCACGATGGAGGATGTTACTTTCTTTACCATGCTCAAGGCAGTCTTTTCCCAGGTCCTCCAATGACCAGTGGCTCCCCACCACTGACGTGTTTATAGCTCTGGGGCTCTCTATTCAATCTGCACCCATATTTTCAAGGCCTTAGATGTAATCCCATGTTTTAATACCAGGAGACAGCTGGTACCAAGCTCTGGGTCACAGTGTATTCTCATAAGAAGTTGATAACAAGCCTAATAGGTCAGGAGTAGGTTCTTCCATAGTTAGTACAAGGTAGAGTTAGCACAACGTAGAGTTAGCACAAAATCTGTGGCCCATTACTGGCAAAGGTAATACAGCTTTTACTGAGTCACGTGGCAAGAAATTTATAGCTTTTTCTTTTTTTTCCTTAAAAAATTAACAAAGACACCAGCTGGGAAATTCATTCATGCTGGAAAAATACAAAACTCCTTGAGGCTGAATACCCTTTGACTGATGAGTCTTACAACAACATTGGAATCCTGTAATTCAAGACAAGAAAGGCAGTTGTGCTTTCTTTCCATGTGCTTTGTGTCAGTTTTCATACTATTAAACCACAAAATTATTTGGTCAGCTTGGTTAATTTTTCTCGCCTAAACATCGGTGAAATCTGATTACATAAAGTTGTGTCATTGCATGCCTTTATCAAACTAAATGTCAGGCTAGTGATATGGGAAGATGGACTGTAAAAGGCTAACATTCCCCAATAGTGCCATTTTCTTCCATAATGAGTGTTATCAGAAATAGAGAGGTGCAGTTTTTCAGAACAGAAGACATAAATCCGTTATCATGGCATTCATTCTAAGTAAAAGCAGCTTTCTTCTTCTTTTACCACTTCTTCCCTCACCAAACAGACAGCACAGCTGGTTGAGCAAACTTGCTGTCAGGCGCATTGATCTGCCTCAGTCTAAGAAAATGCTGGTCAGTACCATGTACCCACCTGTGCAATATGGATACTGAAAGAACAATGTCCAAAGCTATGTCCTGCATATTGACAAGCTCTCCAGAAACTTCCTCTTTTGTGATTTCAGAACAGTGCTAATCAGAGCTTGAGCCATGGACAAGGAGGAAATTCCTTCCCCCCAGTAGTGAGACTCCACCTGAGTTTGCATTACTGGAGCAGAAGAGGAAACTCACAGAATCACAGACCAGTCCACATCGGAAGGGACCATGAATAATCAGCTGGCCCAACATTTTCTGGGAAGGGGAGCCTAGATGATATCATCTAGCACCCTGTCCAGTCATGTTGTGAAAATCTACAGTGATGGGGACTCTACCACATCCCTTGGGAGGTTATTCCAATGAATAATTTTTCTTACTGTAAAAAAATTTTCTTATGTTGAAGTAAAACATCTCCCTACACAACTTGTACCCATTGCCCCTTGTATTTTCCATGTGGTTCTTTTTGAAGAGAGGGCCTCTGTCCTCTTTGTAGCTTCCCTTTATGTACTAGAATACTGTGATGAGGTCCCCCTGCGCCTTCTCTGGGTGCGAAGACCTAACTCCTTCCCTCTTTCTGCATTAGGCAGGTTTTCCAGCCCTTTGATCATCTCTGTGACCATCCTTTGGATACTTTCCTTGCCCGCATCTTTCTTGAATTTTGGGCACCAGAACTGGACACTGTATTCCAGGTGTGGCCTGATAAGTGGTGAATAGAGTGGGATGATTATGTCTTTGTCTCTCCCAGTAATGCCCCTGCAGATGCAGCCCAGGATTTGACTTGCCTTTGTTGTTGCAGCGGTGCACTGCTGACTCATATTCAGCTTGTAGTTGTGCACCAGGAGCCCCAGATCCCTTTCAGTAAGGCTGCTCCCCAGCCACACAGATCCTAGACTGTACTGGTTATTTTAGTTAATCTGTCTCAAGTGTGGCACTTAGCACTCATCTTTGTTTAACTTCATACTGTTTTATCTTGACCACTCTTCCAGCCTGTCCAGGTGTCTCTCTAGGATGGCTCATCCTTCTGATGTGCTCACCTCGTCATCCAGTTTGGTGTCATCTGCAAACTTGGTGAGGGTGCTTCCAATCCCATCATCCAGGTAATTTCTGAAGACGTCGAACATCTTGGGACCCAGTATCAATCCGTGGGGCACCCCACTTGTTACAGGCTGCCAGACTGAGTGAAAACCACTGATTACCACTCTGAGTGCAACAAGTCTCTGAGTTAACTAGTTTTCTACCCTTCTTGTAGACCACCCTTCCAATGTATCATTCCAGTTTGTCCAGGAGAATGCTGTGGGAAACAGTGTTAAACACTTTGCTGAAGTCCAGGTAAAAAATATCCACTGTTTTCCTCACGTCAGCAGGAGATGCTATTTTGTTGTAGAATGTGACCATGTTAGTCTGTATTTTTCGTTCTTGATAAATTTGAGCTGATTATACTTTATCTAATCATTCCACACAACTTTGCTGCAGTAACATGCCCAGAAGCCTCAGGAGACAACCATCATTATCTTCCATGACAGCTGGAATATAATCCAGAATAGTTTTGCTTTTTTTTTTTTTTTTTTCTGGTCATCTTTGACTTCCCAATTCCCTAATAAAATGCTAAGACAGTCAGATTCCTTTTTTTTTCTTTTTTAATTTCTTTCCCCCTCCCCAACTTAAAACCAAAATCCACTGATTACAAGAGAATAACTTCAGATTTGCAAGCATGCTTTTTCCTCACTACATGTTTCTCATTTGGAGAGGTGGCCTTTTACTTTGCCTGCCTTTAATGCAAGGCCCTTAGCTTTGTACTGTGCAATAACAATAGCAAAAAGCTTCCACTAAAGAAACCATATCCCGATTATCCACTCTATGAATCAACAGCAAAAATAATGTAGAAATCCTTTAATCAGCTGATCTCCAGACAGAAAAGGTTTCCTAGACAACCTTAAAATGATGTTGGTAGTTATAGTGGCAACGTTCCTAAAGATCATCTTGGAATAATCAAATGTCAGCAAGATGGCAAGAACAACACCTAACATAATTTCCCTAAATCCCTTCTCAGCTATAGGTCTTGTGCAGACGATTTCCAGACAAGCATATGTAACTGGACCCACCCTAGGTTACATGGTGGACAAAATGAACACTAAATATGAATAAATAACAATAAATAGAATAAGGTTAAGTGACTGTATCTTGCAATGAAATAACAGACAAACAAATCCACAAATAAGAAAATGGATTGTAAATGAAGACTTCTGCTCAGTGGCTAATTAACCCTAGTAAATTGCAGAGCATTCTCAGTGCAAATGAGAATTCGTGGAGGTAGGTGGAATATTATGCAATAAAAGTTTACATTAATGTGACTGTGTATACATATATGTAATGTGTCTAACACAATTGTTATATGGGCCACAAAAGTTTTCTTCCACCCTGCACTGATGAAATGTGAGAAATAAATCTGGAATAAAGATTTCTTGTAGCTGCACTTTTTTTTTCCAAATAGCTGTGTGAATACTTATGCTACAGTTACTGCTGTTAAAAGCCTTCTTCATATATGAGAGTTTCTTTAAAGTGCATAAAACTAAGGACGTGGTGGGGGGTTTTTTATTAGAAAAAAAAATCTATGTTGTGGTTTGATTATTTTTTAAATACTTATTCAGTGCTACTCACACAAAATTTTCCTAATCAGTGTGTTTTTTTGAAAGTTTTGTTTTGTGTTCCTTTTCTTAGGAATAAAACATTGCTATCTTGACAAAAGTGGCCCTTCAAAAATCAGGACAGACACAGTTACACATTATTAATTGTTTATAAGCAGTTACTGTACAAATCAAGAAATATCTAGATGGGTGTTAATCAGCAACCTGCCTCACCTGTGCTACATAATAGATAAATGAGTGCCAGTATTCAATATGCTTTCTACCCACCTGCCTAATATAGCTTATTCTATATTTTTCTTCCCCTTTTTCATAAAATATGTTGTAAGTGAATCTGACAGAGGACTAACAATGCTGATAGTAGCTGCACACATCTTTGCTTGTCTTCTTCCCCCTTGCCTTCAAGCTCTGTCAACATGCAACAGCCAAGGTGGGGTGGCTTTTGGTTACCTAGTTTATAGGTTTTATTCTTAATTTCATGCATCTTATTGTAGAACCTTAATCATTACAAAACCAATTTGTAAATATGGCATAGGGTAACTCTTGATTTTATGTAGATTATGGCTACTACCCAGACTTCAGCTGCTGGTGACACTATGTACACAGTTGTAATGACTGCTCAGGACCCCCTTATATTCCCAGTCCCACTGAACACCTGACAATGATTTCTAGTTTGGCCATGCATTGCCCACCTCTCTGATAAGCCTGTCTAACAAAGCTTTCACATAAAATAGCAAACTGTTATATCTCCCATGTTGCCCATACTTACTTCCATGCAATGCCATTCAACATGAAAGAATACAAACCTGATATGCTCTCCAGAGTTACTCTGTCTTGTGCTTGGCACTTACACAGAGTCAAAACAACAAGCTGGAGAACATCTCAAGTATTTCCATCTGCTCAGCTGTAAATAATAGTCAGTATTTATGCATGTGAATTATTTTGGTAAATTTTAGCTGCCTTTTCATGAAAACCTACTGAAATCATCCACTAAAAAAATTGTGATAGATGTCTCAAAAGTCTTTTTCTCTGGGACACTCCAGTGTCTAACATCTCTGTTAACCAGTGGCAAATGGTACACCAAATGATTTGTTCATATTTCCTATTTTTTCACAGCATATCAACATCTATCAGCAACATGAACCAAGTGAAATGGAATAGCTGTATCTCAACAACTTGCCTGTGGTGTTCTGATTGAAATACTTCAAAAGTTTTCTCAAAGGAATTTCATCCTAGTCTTTGGTTTCCTAGCATTTTGCCCATTTTACTATTGGGTACTGCAGAAAATTAAAATCAAAGCTAAAAGCTGGTATTGTGACTGAAAAGTTTTAGATTAAGTGAAAGATGCTGTTAAGCTGTTTATAATACATAAATGGTGGTTTATTTCTCTATAGAGGGCCGTAGAGAATACACCAGAATTCCCTTTACATTGACGTCAGTAAACATAATTCACATCAGGGCTGGCTAAGACATGAAATTTCCTTGTGATAAAATTAAAGTGACTACACTGAAAATAAGAATCTGTTTTGCAAGCACAGCTAAAACAGATAAGAGTTAAATTAGTAAATCATAAATATTTTCCTTTTTATGTTATTTATGTTCTTTATTAAAAGCAACTGAAATAGAGAGGGTAAGAGTAATTCAATGAAGGAAAAAATGTGTTCTATTTTCTTATGACATCTTTAAAACTCATCAGCTGCTAAAGCTTTCTATTCACTGCAGAACCATCTACTATCTATAGCTGCACAAATATGAAGCAACTAGGAAGAAACAAAATCAATTATAGACCTTTGTAAAATACAGCTCTTTACTTTGTGTTTACTACTCACTGAACCATTTGAAAGCTTTTTTCTTTTTTTAAAAATGAGCAGATTTTAAATCACTGAATTATAAATAATATGTAAGGCATTTCTTTTGATTCACCTGTTTCCTAATCAAATAGATGTCATACAAAAGAAGATATTTTATATTTTTATTTTCTACACTGATTTTGTCTTTCCATTTTCATTTTCAGATTTTGGTGCGTCTTGAAAACTCTAACCTAAAGAAAAAATAAAAAGTCTGGAACTTCAGCAAGAAAACAATTGGGAATGAACAAACCAGAGATCTATAAAGTAGTGAGTGAATGATACAGAGGATACACTGAGTATTTTTATTGTTTCTGTCTTAAAGCACAAGATAAAGGGGACGTTCAGGGACACTGAAAGGCTGCTAATTCAAAATTGGGAGAGGAAAATGTTTTCCTAAACTATGCATGCATAGCCCAAGGTTATAGCAAAATTTAAAATGAGACTGGATTTTATAAGGATTATAAAACTATCTATAGATATAAGAGTGACTATGTTGAAAAAAAAAATTCTGGAAAAGATAAAAAATCAAAACCAGTGATTTCAAAAAAGCTTGGTATTTTAGACATTGCACCTAAGACAAATTCCTTTTACTTTCCTTAAAGATGGCTAGGACTTCTCTCAGGCAGAAAGTTATACTAGATGAACAAGTCTTACCCAAAACATTCTTTTAAATGTTTCTACAAAACAGGAAATCAATTTCCCTAAAGTTCTATTCAACAGCAATTATCTTAGTTGTAGCTACAAATTAGAAACTCCATGTAAGATATCAGACAGCTTCTTAATGTGAACACTGATGAACAGGCAAAAAGATTTTATTCCATTACAGCTTTTAAGTGCTGAACATGAACCACTTATATATATATGCTTCGTTCTATGGAACAACATCCCGCTCTTGCTCACTGACAAGGAAGACTTCACAATTCTCTAAAAGCACAAATTTCCATCATTCATTCTAAGAGGTCAAGTGGAAAGAGAGCTTGGTCAGCAACTTAACGTATAGTCCAAGCTCTTGAAGGATATCAGGATAAATTTTTTTCTGATGAAACTAAACCTAGAAAATTTGTAGCCTGTATAACAGTTTCTTAGGCTAATTCTTCTAGGTTGGGGACAAAAACCAGCTCAGACGTCTTTGATGGTCCAACAGAGGTGGAAGACTCATATTGAGTGTTACTCTGTCTAAGCAGCGTCACACTGACTTCTCTGATCACAGAAGACAGGACTGGATTTTACTTCTGACATACAGATTCATGATCTCATAAACTTTGTGACCTACTTTTTCCATTTTTATTTTTTTTTTTCCTACAAAGCCTGGGATTTGGCATAATTTGTGCATAGGCAAATAAAACCCAGGTAAATAATTCCCTTTGTCAAATGTCTGCCATTCAAACTGTTCACAAAATGAATTGTCTTGCGTAGTCTTTAGTAGATAACACTGATGCTGGCACAGGCCTTTCAGTTACATCTCTAAATATGAGCAACTACTCAGTGTGCTCTACTTCTAAAAGGGCTTGCTGCTTTTGTGTCAAGGGAAGTCTAGAGGTAACAAGCAACCAGCAAAAAAACTAACATTATTCATGTCATTGAAAATATTGTTAGCATTGTTAACAATAAGCACAGACCTGTAGAGTCTTTAGTCTTTAGTTTCACTAAGCAATAATTGGAAAAATGTGGGAGTTGGAGTTTTTCTCTTTTCCTGCTTGTTGCCTTTTGTTTATGCTGGTTGTTGATTAGGCACCGTACCGAAGTAGTAATAATGCCGAAATCAAATAACTTGAGATATGGAAGTCTAGTAAAGGCAGATCTCAGATGTGTATCTCGGCTTCTTCAATATCCCGCAGGAAGCATACCAGAGTGCAGCTATAGCTAGCAGAAACCTACTTCAACATAAGGGCAAAATCAATGGATTAGAAAAAAAGCTGTGCTATCCTCTCAAGCACAAAAAGCACAGACTTACTGAGCAATTAAAAAGATGAAAAAATAAGGTGTCTTGGCAGACTTAACTTGAACAAATGAATTTACATTTGGGATTACACAACCACATAGTATGCTTTTATGGAAACATACTACTTAACATAACAGCTGCCCCATCACGTGGGATTTATGTTGTCAAGAGACATTTCTAAAAGTAACTCAAATGGGCAATATGCCCAAGAACATTTGGTATATAAGCTGACCCATTTTCTCAGGTTTTAAAATGTATTTTTTAACAGTTATGCCCTGATTTCCTTTGACTTAAAATTAATTGTTCTGAAAAAGATGAAGAAGGTTAAAAGGCTTGGCTTTGGGATCAGGGCCAAAGGATACTGATGAATATATAAGATGATGGGAAACAGAACTAACTGCTACAGAAACAATTGGAAATAAGATACAGTCTAAGGAGGCTAGTGAGAAGAAAGTCATTTGAGCTGGATTGAAGAAAGATATGTGGATGCCTTGGAACAGGCCCCACTTCAGAATGCTGTTGACCACTGTAAGGAATTGATTTGATGACATCTTTTTCTTTTCATGTATATGTAATTTTTAGTGAGATTACCCTTGGCTGAAGAAACTGAAGACTTCTAAGACACTTCATCAGTGAACATTCCTGGCCACGTTAAGATTTCTTAGGAGCAGGCACATTTCCACTTCTTTACATTTTTGCCAGATTTCATGAAAGAAAAAGAAATTAAAGACTGATGGAAAATTCTTTAGTAATACAATAAATTCTGTCCCTATAACTAATAAAATACCTAATGAAAGACCCCACAGGTTGCCATGTGTGTCAAACCATACCTAAGATATTTGCACTGCTTATGATAACTGACCTAGAATTGAGTGGTGAGATATACTTTTTGGCAAATTATTTGTTTGCATAAAAAAATTCATCTTCAGAACAGCCAAAACTGTTCTACCTAGATCGAAGGACTAGTTTTAGATGAGATAACACTGACAAAACATCTCAGAAATGTTTAAACAGTTGCTTACAACATGTTCAAAATCAAATGCTGTGAATTTTCTGAGACTAATTTCTGGACAGGTTTAGGGGACAGCTAGGGGAAAGATATGGCTTTGCAGTCATTGATTCCCTTCTCTGCTTCGTTTCCCCTTCTTTCATGACTTCTGTACTCTAGTGACCTAAACCATAAACAGACTCAAATGTCTCATCTGCCTTTAGGGATCTGAAAATACAATGTTCATTGTTTTCTCACAATGAAGCCTTCTCCAGTAGGGCATATGTGCTTTTAAGGAAGGTTATTCTCTGTATTATTTGTTGATCCTATTCCATATTGAATGATCTTCCCGAATAGTGACTGACCCCTTCAGTAAATGCATGTAAACCAGGAAGGGTGTTCAAATGCACAGGTAGAATTTAAATTTAAGACTTACACATCTTGGGCAAGAATTTTGGGCAATACTTATGTGGTTAGAGACATTGTTTCTACATCTTTTTTTCAACACGTTGAACGTTATGCCAGTAGACAGTAACTGTATTTCCCAAAACCTTGAGTCCACGGAAGATGAAATAACCGCTATATAGGACTGAAGGGTAAGCCACAGAATGTACAAGATGAGGAGACACTGAGAAAATCAGTTATATATGGTCTCAAAGCACATGTATTTATGTGTCACAGTTCCCTCATACCTATTTCTTTAAATTAAAAAAAAAAAAAAAATCTCACTTCCTCACATCTGTTGTTTTGGGCCTGAGCTTCTTTTGTTTTGTATGTATTTTTTTCTGTAAAGTGTTATGGAGGACCACAGGTATTTTATTTAAAAATTTACATTTGTTTTAACATTTTCACACATCAGCCTCACTGCTTATAGTTTGATTATTAACAATTTTTATTTTTTATATCTTCTCTGACTAATAATGTCTTCCTGGTCTGACCTAAGTACATTTTACTACACGAGCATGGAATTTCATTTACTCCTGAGAATCCTGATAACTCATTTACAGGGATATATCCTTAGGTCTCATTAATGTAGTTCTTACTATAATTTACAGATGATTAGAGAAGTGTATTTTTACTTCTCCATCATCCTTTAGAGAAGAATATGTAGTCTCACAGTGTGCCTGAAATTATTATAGCAGATAGATATTTTAAATCATTTTTCCTTTCTTTGGTCTTTTTTATGTGCAACTATTCTCTCTTTCTTTTTTTTTTTTTTTTTAATTGTACATGGCTGGTTTTAAAGTGGGTAATCATTTCTCACTGTGGTGCCTCTAACTACTTTAGAAGGCTTTCTCTAATTCCTTTAATACTCACAGAATCACAAACACTGCAGGATCCACTGAGGTTTTAACAGTACACTGAGTCTGCTTACAGGAATAGCTAAGAAACAATGTATTTTTTATACACCAAATAAATATATGCATACCACTCCGCTATCCCTGATTTTGAGAGCTGTTTCTGATTACTGATTGAAAATTCTCTCTGTTCTTCATTAAAGACTGAGATTCTTTTAAAATACTTATTTACGGTGGCAGTCCTAAGGGGCAGGCTATGTATCTAACTGCCTACAGCTTCAAATCTTTCAATGTGAGGCCAGCTCTGTGTTAGGTAACTTGTTGGGTGAGTGGTGCCACATTCCGGCTCTGCTTATGGGATAAAGTAGCCATGGTACAACATGGCTCATTTGTTCCTAGACTATCATTAACATTAATGAGCTTTGCATGTATACATCAAGGAGAGGAAAGGAGAATCATAGCTTGTTATGCTTAATGTTATGTTTTCAGGGTCCTCTCTTTGGCTTAAGTTCATTCTTTTTGAGCCAAATTCTGCATGCCTGTGAAAAGCTTGAGTAAACAGGCCATGTGCAGGAGATAGGTGATGGACTGAGAGATGGAAAACACTCCTCACCCACCCCCCCAAACTCAAATGTGTCACTGCAGCTTATGTGATGCAACAGCAGTTCCCTCCTGGGGATGGAGTATCTAATAATTTTTTCCTTGACCCTGTCCCTTTGTCAAATGCAGCCCTTGCTTGCAACCCCTATAAATCTGCTGTGAAGACATATGCCATTAAGTAGGGTGAATGAGCAGCAGGGATCCCCCTTCATGACCTTTCCTTTACATGACTCCTCCCTCTGCAACTAGCTAAACCACTGTATTTAGGACCCTCTGCCCTCACAGAGAAAGATATGATTGTTTTGGAAGGAAAAAGCAAAAAAACAATGCATAAATAAGAGGTATTCACTCAGAAGGCTATCTAACAGTTACATGAAAATATAAAGCACCAGGGTGCAGTAGCTAAAATAACAGACTTTTTTTTTCATAGCATGACTTACAAAGAACACATAGCTAGAAATAGAGCACATATGCTGAATCCTGTCCCGCCAAGGATAAACTCACCTTCTCCTGTCTTGACCAAACCACTGTACCTTTTGTCCACACTGAAAAACAGAATAAAAAGGCTTTTCAGTAACATTAACACTGGAAGTGCTAATAAATAGAAAGCTGAACTTCTGACTTCCAAGTACTGACTAGTTCTCTGTCCAAAGAGTCATTTATACCCTGCTCAGACTCAAAACATGAATACTTTCATGTAACATGCAAGTGCAGCAAAACCTCTTCAATATCAATATCAAGGCCCTTGTTTCTAAGTGCAGTAATTTCAGCTGTTTCTATTTCTTTGCAAATGTGATAGATGTATGGTTGCTGCACATCTACAACTGCAGCACAGCTGTGCAGGCTGGAGTGCACTTTTTTTCCTGTAGTACAAGGGTGATCTTTTACCAATTAACAATAAATAAAAATTAAAAAGAAAACAAACCCAAAACAAAACAAACCACAAACCAACCAACCAAACAAAAATTTTATCAACCATAATGAGAAAAACATAAGGTTGAAAATATCTTGCAATTTAAAGCAAGCTACTTATGATAAGCTAGGAGACAGGTGTTTGTCTGAACTCTTTGAGGAACCTCTTGTAGAAGTGGATGGGACAGATCAGGGGGAATGAAAAGACCAGACCGGTGGTGTGTACAGTAGCTGTGAATGAATTGGCCATGAGCTAGCCCAAACGTGTCTGCCTGGCATACTGCCAGCGTTGAGCTGGTGCAAAAAAGTAGAGCAGTGCATTAACTTGTCAGGTGAACAGGTAGGCCGTGTTCTGAGCTCTCACTCTGGCCATGATCTTAGCAGGCTTGCAGTAGTCACCTGGAAAGGTGGGTCCTATTTTGCAGATGATTTGGGGATCACCACTACAGGACATACCTGCTCACTTTACAGCTATTCAGAAGCAATGCACAAGAAAACAAATTTCTGTTCAGTCTCATTTAGATTAAGTACTTGTACCCACATATCTCATAGGTTTAGTAAGAGTCCTGTTCATACAGTAGCAGAATGGATTGTTTTCAATCTCTTCCACTGGAGAAATTCTGCTTATATTAATAATTAAACATGCAGTGCAACAAGGGCATTGGCAAGAGACTCCTAAATCTTTGTCTTAACAATGAAGCTACAGACTCAGTCAGAGCTTCTTCCGTTTTCAAGTTCTTTCTGCAGGACATGTTCCAGTTTGTAGAAATACTTTACTGAGGCAGAGAAAAACTTGCTGCACAGCCCAAGACATTAGGGCACTCACAAGGGTTAATGGAAGAGCTATGTTCAAGCTGTGCTCTAAATCTTACAGAGTAAAAAATCAAGACCAGGTTCCCCAAACCCTGTGTGAATACCCTCCTGTGGACCACTGACTTCCTAGCTTTGAGCAGAAATTCAACCAGAGACCAAGAAAACCCCTTTAGAACACAATGACAGTTGGATCAGGCACCTTTCTGCAAAAGCGACAACTTTGACAAGTCAGCGTATTCTCTGTTAAAAAAAAAGCATGTTGACAAAAAACTCTTGATCGCCCTAATTGGAACCTCTGGCCTGGGCTGTGAATTTCTCCTCTGGTATGCAATTATAATGGGTAACACTCAACACAAAATCTAAACCAAAACTGAAAACACTCTGCGTCTTCTCAAATTCTGCTGCTTGAATTAAATTATTAGAGCCTGCTGTAAAACAATAATGATTTCTACTGTCAGAAACAATGTTTCAAACAGATGTGAACTGCACAAAGCATATGTGAAAAACGTGTGATCTGCACACTGAGGTCACAGGAGCCATTTAAACGCCACATGTAAAATATGTGAAACACATGTGGAGGCATGATGCAAATTCACATTTAGCTTGTCCTTTGGCAAGTGTTCCAAGATCACAGACTAAAAGAACTAAATCTCTCTGAGGCACGCTTTGTGCCTGTGAAACTTTCAATCTTTATAAAAGATTAACTTTTTTAAGAAATTCCCTCAGGCCCGACTTCTTAACCCCTCAAATTATCCATTGCTAATGCTGCCCGATACGTCCTTAGTGATGGAATATTCTTGTTACCCTCTTTCTTAATACCTACCAAAGCAAAAGGTTAACAGCTCTCTGCCATCTGCTGTTACACAGCTAATCCTTGGGTGGTAATGCTGTTCTCACCCAGTGGGCTGCCCTGCTTTATCTGAGCATCTGACAGCATACATAACTCAGGGCACTGGTCAGTAGAAAAATCTCACTGACAAAAGTCTCTGCAGTGTTAGAAGTTGCTCACAGATTATGTTTAGTTAATAGTGATGCTAATGCTGAGGATTTGGCTCTGGATGCCATTCATCTCACTCAAATTCAGTTTCAGAAAAGTGTTAGTCCTAAGCCAGCTGTCTAGACCTTACAGTCAATGAAGAGAGGCCTTTCCAAACTCTGCTTAGGATGCAATGAACTCCCTCTGAAGGTGTTCCACTGACTATATAAGGGTGTCAAACAGCTAATTGAGAACAAAAGCTTAACTCTTAGATGACAAAAAAAGATGCAAAAGCTGTTGGATGTATGCTGTGCATGGGGAACCCCAGCCCATTAGCCAATACTGCCTGTCTCCTCAACAGAAGTGTAAAGAAACCTAGGCTTTGTTTCAAAGTGGAGACCTCAGCAGTGAGCAAGTGTCCCCATTGCAGAGGATGTACTCACAACATCTTCAAAAAGAGGTTCTGATGCACCCTGTGTAAGGAGGGCCTTGCTACTGGCTTCAGAGCAATCATGCCCCAAGGAGAGTCCTGTGTGAAGTAAACTTTGTCTTTTCACACTCATTTTCTTTCCTCTCTGCCCCTAGAAATCATGTACTATGGGAAACTGAAAGGTCTCCACCCTCCTCATCTTCTCAGCCACTTTTTCATCACCTCAGCTGCACCACATGTGAGCTTGATAAAGTCAGAATTCATGTAGCTGAGAAAAGCAGGCTCGGTCTTGAAACTCCTCTTTATGCAATGACCCCACTGGGTCATTTTACATGGAGAAAGTGTTACAGATTCTGGACCACTTCTTTCGTTGCCACTTTTTAAATGAATCAAAAAAGTAACTATAACAGAAAAATGCTAAGGGAATACTATATCTGTTCCTGTTCTAACTGAAGACAATGGCAAATTCCCCTTTGATTTTAAAACAAGAAAGATAAAACATTTAATGGAAAAATGGAAGGTATGAACAAAGAATTTAACTGTAAGGATAACGTTGATTTCATACAGACTCCTGTGCACCCACTGCTATCTGTCTCTCTCAGTTGTACATCTTACAATGCTATACTTTAGGAAAAAAATGTTTATGAAATATTCATGGCAAAACAAACAATGTCCATAAAAAATCAATTATGAAGTCAATTTGATTTTTATAATTTTTAATACACATATCTGAGATGCAGAGAGAAAAAATAACTAAACCCTCAGCAGACCATTATAAGCTAGATAAGGATTTACAATACAAGATACTGCACCCATAATGCTTGAAGGATGATGTCATGTCTTAATTATGTTAGCATTTAGTGGATATACATCAGCTCCACATCTTCAGATATTCAGAATTTACTGTGCCCTTTCTTTGACCCTGACTTTTTTTTAGACAACTGAAGTAGGGAGAACGTATTCAAAGCAGATTTTCTTCCAATATTCACAAAGAGACTTCAGAAAACAGGGGTTAAAGTGAGCTCGAGTTTTAGCTGGTTTTCCATCTCTGCTGCTTGCTAAGAGTTTAGAATCACAAGGAGCTGATGATTCTCAGCTCCCCTCAAGGGTCTGATCCCACACCATCAAAAACCACATTATCATTGTTTTCTGTGGGTCTTGAGGGTGCTCAACACATCAAAAATTGGAGGACTGAAAGCTGAAGCTTCTTTTGGTCCCAGATTGATAGCAACCTGCTATGACTCCACAGGACCATTTGCAGGTTAAACGATGTAGCACATACAGATTTACAGGATTTCTAGAAAGAAGCTTGTTCTTTCATGCCTGCATTATGCTGCAAATACACATAAACACTTCCCAATATGCAGCCACTCCAAAATTGGTGTTTTCTTTGTAACAAAGGAATTTACACATTTAGTTGATTTAGGCATAAAAAAGGTGCATTCTTTAACATCACATTTTATTAAAACCTTTTGGTTTGTTGGTTGGTTTTTAGTTTATTGTTTGTTTTGGGTTGTTTTTGTTTTGTATTGTTTTGGTTTGGTTTGGTTTTTGTCAGGATTATTAGGAGAATAAGCATAGCAAAGACCCTTGCAACAGTCATCAATATTTACTCTTAACTTGTTTTTAAAGAGTTTGGTTCAATGCCCATAGAATTAGTAAACTCTTGTGTTCCAGTAGATTAATGAAATTTGGACAAGGGGCAAATGTGTCTGAACATCTTCCAGCAATTATATTTTTTGGGTTTTGTTTAATAGAGACAGCTTTGCTATCCAGAAAGGCTACAAAATGACATACATAAAATGAAACTACAGCAATCCATTGTTTTAAAGCTGCTTTTCCCAAAGCACTATCACGGCTTGTCTAACAGACACATTCTCTGCCTTTGGATGCACTAGCAGTTACCATGCATACCCAAGCTCACACCCACTGTAGTTGCAGGAACTGTGCCTTTTAATTCCAGTGAGTCCTAGCATGTCTTCCCTCCAGGTTAGCCACAGAAGAGTTTTCCCAGAGCAAATCTTCACTGCCTTCTTTTAAACTGATTTGCACCCACCTTCCACAGAACAAAAAGAAAAACCCAGGGCGGGGAGGGGGGGAGAGCAAAAGGTTCTGCCTTCAAATGTCATATATGCCACAAGATGGTGGAAGGTCGAAGGCTGTTTTCTTGGCAGACATTCTGGCTGTCAGCATGCCCCCCCACTCCATCCACTTTCCATTAAGTTTTGCTGGTCAAGAGCATATGCTTTGGATCCATGTCACCCATTCCATTAGTCATAGTGCTGCACAGACATGGAAAAGGAAAATATGCGTATAAAACAAATGGGGGTGAAAAGGGGGGGGGGGGGGGGAAATATCTATCTTTCGAA
>NW_009938728.1:44632-47553 GCF_000696875.1 Nestor notabilis
TGCAATTCTTTCTGCCCCCTCTACAGATCCTCCTCTGAACTTGGATCTGAAAGGCTAGAGCGCAAACAAATGTGCTTCCATTTTCTTATTTTTCTTATTTTTTAACCACATTGTGTTCTAAAAGCATTTTTAATAAGGTTACTCTCCATATATTTCCAAGTAGGTTTGTTTTGTATCCATAGAGAAGTTGGGAGGAAAAAAAAAACCCACCCTGAAAAAAGACCCCAAAGTGATTAACTCTGTGATAATTAAGTCCAGTTTTCTATGAAGCACATGTCACGGAGTGAATTGCTGCTTGCTTTGATTTGTGCTTGAAATGTGAGACATACTGATTCCCAGATGGCTGTTTCATTGTGCAGAAAAGCAGAGAAACACATACATTTCAGTTAACTTGCATATCTTTTCATTTATTCATGTAATTGTGATATATATTCCATATTCCAGAATGAACCAGATGGTGAAGGGAAGGCTTACAGTGCAGCCACATTCCCATTCAATAACCTTGGCTGTCTGCAGCAAACTCTTCACCATGCCAGGTGTCAACATTTGGCTGCTAAAATTTTACTCTCTGAAACATACTGGGTGAAAGTACTCACAATCTCACATATTCCCTTCTTGATATGCATAGAAAATGCCCTGTCATGCTAATAAGAGCTGCAGGTACACATCAAGGTTGAAATGTGCACCCCCTAATATAAGCCACATCTGATGTTAACATGATAAAATTTCACCATGACATGTTAAAAAGCATTCCTAATAAATAAAGCTTTGCATAGGGAAGACTGCAAGTTACATTTTCAGCAAAGTTCATGGGAATTCAGCCTGCACTCCTGTCTAACAATAACAGGAGTGGTGTGTGTAATTCCACCCACAGAGCTGGATTAACTAAAAGGATTTATTTTCAAGCAGTGAAACTGCTAAATTCTGGTACCAGCAGCAGGACTGTCTGCCAGTATCCTGTAAGCCTTTATTTCCCTAAGGCCCATACCATATGACATGTTTGGATGATGTTTAAACCTTCCCCTTGTGTATGTTCATCCTGTATATTTTTATTGTTCTTTTAATTATCTACACACACATATTAATTCCAGAAAGTACAAACAGGCTCCACTGTCATTTCTCCACCACACTTTATATTATAACATCACTCATGAATGCTGGTTACAAGTTTCCAGGCAGACATGCGGTTGATCTAAATTTGTGGGACAACAACATTCAGATATCTGCTTTCAATTTGTGTGCATGTTTCTCCCTGTTATTTTCTTTTTATGGTAGTATTAATTGTTACCAGAAGCCTGTATGAAATGACTGAGGAACCAAACGTTGGAATGCAGCGGATCAGAAATGGTTGTTTCGCCTGCTGTTATGTGAAATGTATTCGGTTAGTTTATTATCTAACTTGAGTATTCCCATGAACAACTGGAGAATTCAGTTTTGGACACAGAAGAAAAGTCAAGAATCCTGACTGACTGACAAATTCAGATGTCCAATGCCAATGTATTCACTTAATTGCTTGGAACTACATATAAATGTATAATTTCCAGAAGTACAGTCTCTGAAGAACTGTATTTTTTTTTTAATCACTGTGCCCAGATTAAAAGGACTAAACACTGCATTAACAGAAAGAATGAGTGGCTTCATCCACTTGGCTGGAATGAGTGGCTTCATCCATTTGGCTGGATGTCAAAATGGAACTGTTCCATAAATGGCCTCCTCCAGTACCCGCTGAAGTCAGTAAGAGTCTTTCTGCTGAGCTCATGGGCACTGATTTAGGCACTAATTGCTGTATTACAGCACCAAAGTGATGAGCAATTCCAAGTGCTCTTTACCCAGCACTGCCCAACTCCCTCTGCAGGATCATTGGAGAGAGTCAGTTCTACATCCACATACCTGCAAGGCAAGACTTTTTCATATGTGCTAATCTCTGAATGATCTACTAAAAAACAGTCCTGTGATTAAGCAGTAGTGCAGGTTAAATCACAAATGTGCATAACATAAAGAAAAATTTATCCCAAAATGTCTGCTTCTTTGGTGCGACTGCCCCTCATTTTGTACAGATTCCAAAAAGGTGTGGGTTATCTAAGGATTTAATTTCAAGCAATTTTAAACAGATGCAGCTTATCTGAGGTATAGATTGCACAGTCTGAAATTCTCACTGCCCTCTTGAACATATGCCTAAATGTCCCTTGGAGGTAACTGAAGGAATCCTGATGAAGGCCAGTGCTTAGAAAACTTAGGAGAGGTTGTGGTCAGCATTTCAAGAAGCAGCCTTGAAATGTGAGTCTTTAACTGGAGATATTCAGGCAGAACCAAATCAGGTGTATGAATCACAAAGCTAGGACTTCCCACAGTGGCTTTTTCGTGCTTCATCCTTTTGCCTGTTTGAAATACACACCTATCCCCAGCTTAGTTTAAGGTGTATTAATGGGACAGGGCTCACAACAGGATCTCAGCATCAAGATTTATCTTTGTAGTGTGTCATAAGATAGGTGCTGTGTTGAGACTGTTTGTGTCCCAGAGGAGGAAACACAGCAGGAGTCTGAAAAGTCGCCTGATGTTACATACCGTGATATAGGTAGGACTTTATGTTGCCTGTATAGTCAGTGTAGAAGGCTTCAAGGTATGGGTCTTAAATCCTACTTCTTTCCATTGAGAGTAAGGGGCAGCTAAAACATGAGTAACACAAATGTCTAACACTAGGTGTTAGAAATATCCCCTACTAAGTTTTTTTCATCAACTGCATCACTCCAAAAACACTGTCAGTCACTGGCCGTTTTGAGATTGTAGCCTAGGAGTTAAATTCGTGTTGCTCTTACTTGTGGCAATGACTGCTTTATACTGCAAACAAAAGTATCCATTAAACATTACTTCAGTGCAGAGTGCATGTTTGTGCTTTCATAGAATCATAGAATAGTTAGGGT
>NW_009938729.1:0-2167 GCF_000696875.1 Nestor notabilis
GGCGGGAGGGTTCGCTCCAGTGTCTGAAACTTGGCGGAAAAGTAAGCGCCTTGTGTGCGGGAGACACCGGGTTTACAAAGCGGTCGCTTATCTTGAATGCACGAGGACTGCCTTTCTGTGCAGGGAAAACCGGCTCCAACGTCTTAGGTACTTATTTGTAGTTGCTTTTCAATGCCGCTGTTACTTATGCGGCTGCGCTACTGCGGTCATCGTTTTCCCCTGGGGAGGGCAAGCTAGTGTAAAGAGTGCTAAGACAGCAAAGCGGGGATAAGGCAGATGAAGAGCATACTGGGGTTATGGTGAAAGTATAGGAAGAGGCCAACCTAATTAAAATATGCAAAATTTCAGCGCTGAAAGTTTAGTCTGTAGATAGCTCAGTTACCTTGAGCTGAGACCAGGCAGTCTTAGCAGAAGGGTGCTTTGTAAGTGTAGAACATGGCACATAAAGAAATGTAGATCTTAAATGAGAACATGCAGGAAGTAGTAAGCAATAGTAAAAACACGAGACAGTAATTAATTTTATGAAGTATTACTGGATGTAAAATTTAGGCCGTTTAAGAGTAGAAAAATAACTTTGGGAACTTAATGCAGTTACTTGAGGGCCCCATCAGTAGAGTGTGGACCCAAAATGTTTAACAAGATTAAATCATTGGGGAGGGGGGAAGACCCAGAGAGATGACAATGAAATAGCAAAAATAAATAAGGCGTGCTAATTTCCTTTCTATAGTCTTAAAAGCATTCAGGAATACTTTGCTAGGGTAAACTGCAGTGGTTAAAGGACTGCATGTGCTGTGCATCAGTAATTTTGTCCTTAAAGATCTATGATGCATATGATTTAATACAAAGTGCACATAAAGTGCCTATATGACATTTTTGTCCAATAGCTTAAGCATATTAGCTTCAGCTCCTTGAAAAATAATCTCTAATCAGCTCCATGACAAGCTACAAACTGACATATATTCTTGTGTGACCAGTCAGATGACATGACTGGGCAGAGAAAATTTGAGAGGCCTGAGGTGCAGAGAAAGTTCTTGTGATTTAGTAGCAGCATTTTTTTTTTTTTTTCTTGGACTGTGCGAAGAGTTCTGTGTGAAAACATGGAATTAAGCTGTTTTAAAGCATTATTATATCAGGCTCTCTGTTGCAAGTTCCCCACAAAGCCTTTTTGCCTAACACCTACATGCTCTACAGTAGTCCCCCCAGTTACATGGTTTTGTTTCAATTTCAGTTTGGAGTATGCATTTCTTACCTTAGAAAATAATTTCTGTTTTGTGCAAATGCTCTCTCCTGTATGTCCTTGTTATTAATATTTATTATTAATAATTCAGGCATTTATTTGACTCAAATTAAGTCAAGCCCCATTATGCAGCTCTTATTATATGAGGGGGCTGGTGCCTGAATGTGGCACCCACCTACTTAAGAGTCCTAGAATTTTACTTGTGTTCTTCATACTGGCATGATTCTGAGCAGTGTTTGTAAACTGTAAAGTTTTAATTCAGTATAGTGACACTGAACTAGGGAAAGGAATTGGTAATTCCTAGAAGATTGTGTAGAGGGTCTTTCTCCTGTGCTATGAGAGTACTCTTTGATCGCTTGGATTGCTCTG
Organism: Nestor notabilis; assembly: GCF_000696875.1. NCBI lineage: Eukaryota > Metazoa > Chordata > Aves > Psittaciformes > Psittacidae > Nestor > Nestor notabilis. Next base: position 1,607 of record NW_009938729.1, read on the forward strand.
TGCTCCTTGATGTGCTTTGGGATGTGGTTATTGTATGAAAAGCTTACTACTGGTTTTCATCTTAGCAATGAGACTAGTAGTACATTGTGAATAAAATTACTGGGTGCAAGGAAAGGTCATAATTCAGTGTTTGCATTATGTACTTTAGTAGTTTGCAGAAGGACGGTTTGAGCGACTGTTTACTCCTGTGGCTGCAGGAGTGGAGGGCCAAGCTCTGAAGTATGCCAACACAATTAAAATACAGGGGTAGGGCAGTTATTCAAAAAAAAAAAAAAAGGGTAATTTTCCAAAAAAGACATAAAGGAAGTTGTGTCCAAAAAGGAAACAGAAAGGATCATAGGTCTTTGTGAAATGTAGAAGCGCATTAAAGCAGGCTAAAATGGGTTAGAACAACAACCCAGCAAAAAGGAATCAAAACTGGTAACTTTGGTGTTTATGAGCAGAAATCCTGCAAAAGAATGCTGAAAATCCACAGAGTTAAGGTTGGGTGGGAAGAGCAATCATAATAGAACCAGAACACAGAAAATAAGTTGTGGGCTTTTTTTTTTTTTTTGGGGGGGG
>NW_009938729.1:2216-28057 GCF_000696875.1 Nestor notabilis
GGAGATTTCCACAGCAGAACTCTTCCCATATGGAAGACCAGGGAATATTCCTTAAACTGAATTATCAATAGAGTGAATAGAAAAGATAAGCAAAAATTATTTGGGATGATCTGATATATTAATCGTGGAATCATAAATTTGTAGCTGGGGAAAAGAGTGCTCTGTTTTTTACTTACTATCCATGATACTAAGTGCTATTGGAAAATAGCAAATGTGACACAAATATGTCTGCCTGGAAGGACTCTAGGAATGAGCCAGGAAACTACATACCAATATCAATATGCCTGACATCTCCACTGGGCAAGGTGGTAGAAACTATAATAAATAATAGGATGAAAGGTGGTAGAAACTATAATAAATAGTAGGATGAGATGGCATTAAGCTGTGTTGGCAGAGCTTTGTGGAGACACCTGTGCTGTTACAGCTTTTGCTTTGTGACTGTTACTGCTTGAGAACTAAATTTCTAAATGCCAGTAAACCCACTGTTATCTTTCACAAGCATTTCATATATTAAAGCAAACAAGGCATTAAAAAGACAGAAAATTCAATACTGTAAGCTCTTTGTGCACTCCAAGGATGTGGTCTAGATCATCGGAAAACATATGAGATAAAAGCTGTAAGAAAGATCAGACTCAAAGCAGGCCTGGAAAAATAAAAGCCATGTGATGCGAACTGACAAACATAAGAGAGATTCAATTTCTTTTTATCTCTTTCTTTAAACAAATGAATAAAAAAGAAAACAAATGCGCTTTTTTTTTTTTTTTTTTATATTTTTGGTAGAGAATGGTTGTTATAATCACATGACACTTTAATGTCAGACTTATCAGACTGATTAGTCCTTCCTGAAAAGGTCAGTAACCTTTTACTTTCTAATAGTGTCTTTGTCCATGAAGCAAACATTTTAAAAAAGAACTACTGTTTTCAAAAGGAAATTTAATTTAGCTGTAAGATACCTAATAGTCTGTAAGTAAGAGTTGTTATGGACTACTTTTAAAGATCTTTTAAAAAAGACTTTATGGAGAAATTAGCTTTTGTGATGTGTGTAAGTAAGGTTGAATGAAATCTACCTAGATTAATCAACCTCCCCTGCAAGGATGGTCAGGACTGCAGGGAAATTTAAGGTCCTGATTACACACAGCTGTAAGCTGTCTGCTTGTGTTGCTTAGTTGACAAGCTTAATAAACACCAAACACCAGCTCTCCAGAAGCAGTATATAGAGCATTACAGAAGCTGCTTAAGAGAATTATGTTTTCAGGAAATTGGTTATGCTCTAAAAATTCTAATGTGGCCTTCATAAGAACTTGTAGTCTTTGTGAAGTTAGTGGACAAATGCTAGAAGTCATCAGTACAACTTTTCCTTTCCTGTTAGTTGTAGCTACCGTAACCTGTTTTGGAGAGTATTGGCATCTTTAAGCTTATAGGTGATAAATCTTGTGTAGGCAGTGTCTGTAACTTTTTGATGATGGCTCTTATTGTGGATCCTGGGTCTTTTGTAACAATGAAAATTTTCTGCATCATGTATAATGTGTCCTGTACAGTTGTCAAAAGAAGGATCTGGAGGGAAAAAATGTTGAACTGCAACTGGATATGCCTTACTAGTTGGTTGAGATAAATTATATAATATTTATTTAATTTAAATCTGACACCCAGCTAAATAAGAGAATAGATGGTTGCTTCATATTCAGATGAGTCTAGCTGTGACTAGCATGAGTCTAGTGCTCTAGCATGTGAGTGCAGCTAACTGTGCTTGTGCTTACCTAGGGGTTTAGGATTGAAGTTAATATTGCACTTTTACCTGCTGGACTACCTACATTAGGGTGGTGGTCGAAGAGAAGCTGTGAAAACAGGTGCCAGTTATGTCTGCTTGATTGTTTACCTGGGTATAAACCAAAATGTGAGTGAGAAGAAAGTTGTGAAAATTGGGATTTGGTTGAGATGTTGCTGTAGCAAGTCTGGGTATCTCTGTTCGTGCTGTTCAAACAGGTTTGAAAGGGTAGGGGGAAGGCCAAGTGTGGCCCTTCACCACTTGGAAAAAAATCTTTCACCCTTAGTCTGACTCAGAACAAATCTGACTTTCTCACAAATCATAACAATAGTAGTGAAATTGTTATGCCATGTGCCTGAAAGTTGTTGTCTATTTAAAGATACAATGTAATATGGTTGTCAAAGTTATTAATGTAGCTGTAAATCTTTCTCATGGATTGTTGTATCTGGCTAATTCCTTCTCCATCTGAGTGTTGGATACAGATATATCTGTAAATTGTGAAAAAGGTTAAACATATTGCCTGGTTTACAAAAAACTTGACTTCAGTATCCATACACTGTGGTCCTGAATATGTGCAGGAGGGCCTTGAGGGCACAGATTTAACAGTTCAAAGAAATCTGCAAGCTTTATTTAGTAGGGTTCTTGGGTTATAGGCAAGTTTTCTGTTTTCACAGTTCTAATATAAAACTTTATACAAAATCTGCAATTGGGGTGAAAAAAACCCGCCCTAAAAGGACACTGTGAACTGATCGTGTTCATAAGCATAGTCAGGTGTTAGTGAGGAAGGCATGGGAGAGAAACAGGGCCTGTCCATATCACTGAGGACTTTATAAATGGGTGTGAAGTTGGGAACCATTTGGAAGAGTTGGGAACCTTTGGGTTTGATGAGTTACATTCTGCCAAGACAAAGTAATGAGGCAGAATGTCAATCAGTTTAGATTTTTTTTTTTTTTCCCTCCAATTTTACTTTGCTATTTCATGCTAAAATTGTCAGTCTTATCTGGAGCTGAAAGTAAATGGCAGGCACTGGTTCCCTCAAACCAGACAGGGTTTTAGAAAGCTAATGTTCTTGAGAAGGCTTTTACAATATATATTTTTTTTTTTTTATGCAATGGTTTTGGTCTCTCAAAAGCCAGGTCTACAAAAAAAGTATAAAACCCCCTATCTAAATACACCTCATAATCAGTGGATAAGTTTTTATGCTTGTGGCTGGTGGGGAAGATGGCTAATTGTCAGGAAAAAATATTAAAGCAATTGTAATTCATGAAGATACAATAAAACTAGCTTAGTCAGTTATGTCACTCTGTGCCCCTTAGTCAGTTGTGTCACTCTGTTAACTAAATGGAGACAATCCCATTTGGCTACAGCCTCGTCTTATTAAATAGGCTGGCTCATCCTGTTTCTCCACTGAAGGCTTCAGCTTTTAGTGTGCTTTTTCCTCTTATCCTGGATCTTACAGTTTTATTTTATAATAATCTGTGGTGGTGTTCATACATGTTTATGTTACTTGAAGCCCTTAATGTCAGATTTTGTTTTTTCCTAGATGGTAGATACTGGTATGCTGATCATGTTTAAAGAAATTATAATGTGCAGTGTATGTCATAGGTTGCTTACTGAATGTGCAATAGCAGATGAATTGGTGTTGTCATGAGGAGTCAAAATGTGCGACCTTCAGGCTTTTTGTTTAAATTTCTGACTACAGGATTATACACATAAAAAAATAATACTACAGAATTATTTTAGATGAAAGAATATAGACATAATAAAGACAAGTAGGAGATCTGGAGGCAAGGGAGTAAGGTGTAAGTGACTGATAACATGCCAGCCAGCAGCTAGCCTGGAGGCATTCAGTGTTCAGAGAATGAAAAGTAAGGACACAGAGACATCTGTGGCAGGCATATATATTTGTGTATAAAGGGTGTTTTTGTGAAGTGTGCCAAGTTTCTTTGCTACATTCACAGATTCACAGCATTGTGCTTACCAGTTGGTTAGCTTAATTGGTTCAGTTCTCTTTTTGAACTGCAGCAGAAGATGGTGATACTGCAAGTGCTGATTTTCTGCTGGAAAACTTTCTGTTCATGATTCACTGATGACATGAAGCCAAGTGCAATCCTAGAGCTTTTACTATAATATCTCTCCAGTGCTTTAACATATCCTATACAGAAATAAAGCAAGTTGCTTTGATTACTGTATATGTGCTTTTGTTTTCAAAGGATTAAACTTGTGTTATTGTATTAATTTCTGTTACAAGTGCTTGCTTTTTTGGCCTGCTTTTCTGTGCTTCAATCCTTGAATGTCTTCAGAACGAATGCTAATCAATGACAAGTTTTGCTTGCTTTTTAGGGAATCTCTCTTCTGTGTTTTCTGAAGTGGATGGTGAAGTAAATGTATACTTGCGGTAACTTGATGCTGCCTTTAATATGATAAGCTATGGGCTCATTTGGAATACTAAGGTCAATTTACTCAGTACTGCTAGTACAATGTACTTTGCGTAGAAAAAGACCCTTTTTGCTCATGTTTTGATATGCATATCGCTTGTATCCCTAATACATGATAGTAATTCTTTCCTAAAGTTCTTTGCTAATGTTTTTCATTCCTCTTCGCAGAATTAAGGGTTCTTACCAGGTATATACTGATACGGCTCATTCTTAAGCTATATTGTGGTGAAGTCACCCAGCAAGGGTTAAGGAGCACAGCTTTTTGCTGGGTGTTGGAGTTAATGCATTACCACAATCCTCTATGCTTCCGCTGCAAAGTCCCATCAAAAGACTGCATTGTTAAGGTATAATGTACAAAGTCAGTTGATCATAAACGACGCGCTTGGTACTGCGGGCACTAGGGGGCAATATTTGACTTCTTTTAGGCGTGTACTGCAAAGTGCTAACGAACCCTTAAGGCCTAGCGACATGTGTAGCTTCATATAAGTGATACCTTGTAAGCACTGAAATCAGTGTCAGGATTCTCACTTCATTTACTGCTTATACAGGCCGTTTACTGCTTATACAGGCCCTAGTGGAAAAGTTTTCTACAAACACAATGACAGTTGAAAACAAATGGTGGAAAAAACAGCATCTGAACTTAAAATCCATTGTGGGCATCTTGACATGCTTGAAGATTTGTCAGGGATGGAAAATAAAAATAAAATCGAGTGATACTGTTCGAATTCTTTTTCTCAAAGGAGTGTCATATAGAAATATGACAAAAGTACAGGAAGTGATAATTGTGTCCTTTTGTCTTCTGTTTGTTTGTTCATGACAATCTCAGTAATGACATTCTTTATAACTGTTTGTCCAATTATGAGTCCTAATCATAGAATGGTTTGGGTTGGAAGGGACCTTAAAGATCATTTAGTTCCAACCCCACTGCCGCAGGTAGAGACATCTTCCACTAGACGAAGTTGCTCAAACCCCCATCCAGCCTGGCCTTGAACACTTCCAAGGATGGGGCAGCCACAGCTTCTCTTAATCATTTTCAGACTCCTGTTCCTCTTTGGTTCTCTGCAGAGGGTGGGGACATACAGTGTTGCAAATATGATGAAGTTGGTATTTGAATCACACTACATAAGTTTTTAAGATATTTACAGTGTAAAATATTAGAGGCAATAAACATTATAGTTCATTTATGATCATAGAATCATAGAATAGTTAGGGTTGGAAAGGACCTTAAGATCATCTAGTTCCAACCCCCCTGCCATGAGCAGGGATGCCTCACACTAGACCATCCTGCTCAAGGCTCTGTTCAACCTGGTCTTGAACAGTGCAAGGGATGGAGCACTTACCACTTCTTTGCGCAACCTGTTCCAGTGCCTCACTACCCTCACAGTAAAGAACTTCTTCCGTATATGTAACCTGAACTTCTGTTTAAACCCATTACCTCTTGGTCTATCACTACAATCCCTGATGATGAGTCCCTCTCTCGCATCCTGGTAGGCCCCCTTCAGATACTGGAAGGCTGCTATGAGGTCTCCACTCAGCCTTCTCTTCTCCAGGCTGAACAGCCCCAACTTTCTCAGCCTGTCTTCATATGGGAGGTGCTCCAACCCCCTTATCATCCTTGTGTCCCTCCTCTGGACTTGTTCCAACAGCTCCATGTCCTTCTTATGTTGAGGACACCAGAACTGCACATAGTACTCCAAGTGAGGTCTCAGGAGAGCAGGGTAGAGGGGCAGGATCACCTCCTTCGACCTGCTGCCTGGTATATGATGTACCAAGAGACTGAACATTTTTGCTATGCTTTGGGAAACTCTGAAATCCCCACAAGTTTTTGTTTGTTTGTTATTTTAAAATCTGAGTCATGGATAGAATATTAATAATAAAAGCTTGGACAAGTCAATGCTGTAACTCCTAAATGCTGTATGGTATTGTATGAATATAGCATAAGAGCTAACCAATTACATACATCTGGAGGTTGTAATGGATTATTTTGTTATGTTTCTTGTGTTTTTATTTCTGGTATATCTGACGGACTTGCTTGTATGTGTAAAGTCCTATAGTAGGTTCTACAGTAATACAGGTTTGGAGTGGTTAGTAAGTGAAAGACTCGTAAGGAGTAGAAGAACAGGTAGTTTTTGTTTTGTCAAAAGGACTAGGAAGGGGAAGGAGGAAAGAAGGAAAAAACTAGAAATGGCCTGTTGGAAGTGACAATTTTAAAGTGATAGGACAAAAATAAGTAGGAGGTTATCAGGCTTGTCAAATGCTGTTTTGCTAATGATTTCCCTGCCATTTAGTTTCTCTTTTGATTGTGTTCACAGCCCCTCAGATTTTTCTTTCCAGAAGTATTTTCTGATTTGCCACTCCTAATGTTTTATCTTAGTTAAGTGATTAAGTGCTTCCCAATCACCATTCCATTTGTAATCACATCTGATTGCTCATTTTAACCCCAAATTAATACATCTCATTGTGAAAAGCAGCCAAGAAGTTTTTGGCAACAGTTTCTGATTTTATTTCAGAGTGAGGATGAAGAGCTACATGCAAATATGGTTTCCTTATTTTTTCATTGTTATAAATAGAGAAGTGAAGAAAGACGAAAGGTCTCTAAAGGAAAGAAACAAAAGAAGTCTAGCAGATTTCCAATGTGTTGTCAATATGTCCATTTAAAATTCAGTGAAACAGTAAATCTCTTTTAAAGTATTTACTTGATAAGATCCAAGGGATTTGACAAGCAGAGAGAGAGCAATGTTTAATCAAATATACCCCTACTGCTCTGTAGGAGCTCCATATAATCAAATATAGAGATTTTTCCATTAGCAGTAGGATGTGGATGTGCCTTACAAGTTTCTTTTCTGTGTCAAAGCATAAAGACAGATGGTATCAGTGACACCTTAGTTCTGTCTCCCACTTCAAAGTAGACTTGCTGTCAATTAATTTGGACTAGAGGTGAGTTAAATTTGGTTATGTATTTTTATTTGATTGCTTAATAGTTACTATTTTTACCATTTCCAACTTGTTCTTTTGTTAATGTTTTGCAGAATGAATCCTGACCCATTGTGTAGGCTCCTAGCCATTAGGGTAGTATGATGATTAAGATCAAATAAAGAAGTTGCATTTAGCATTCCATTTAATCAGCATCATGCAACAGCAGTAAGAATATATAGCAGTATTTTCCAAAACACTGAAAGAAGTAAGAATGAGAAATATTGTACTTTCAGAAAAGTATTCCTGATTTCAGCATAATTCTTGTGATGTTGAACACGCAGTAAACTTTCTTGTGCATGAGTTCCCTATTGCTAAAATGAGGGTAACAATATTTTCCACTTTACAGAACAATTGTGAAGAAAATGCCAGTAATACTTTTCACAGATTTTAATGTGATAGATACTATAGAAAATGATAGAAACAAAGAACAACCACAGAAATCTATTAGCTTTATTTGAATTTTTAAAAAGTGTGTTTTCAGCAAGAAATTAAAGAATAAATTTCCTTGTAGCAGTGAACTGAATTTCTTTCACTTTTGATCCATTTGGAGAGTGACTTATGTAGGAAGAAATCTGAGAGAAGTTAGAAGTTGCTAATGTGGAGCCTGCATGAAGCTGCTAAAAAGGAAAGCTATGTAGGAAGAGCCTATAATTTTCATTCCTATCTTTGGACTTGGATTAATGCCCAGAATAGTGACAAATCTGACGTCACTGGGGAAGGACTAAGGATCATCTCTGCTGGCAATAACAACTAACTAAAGGAATGGATAACTGCATGCAGTTATAATAAAGCATTTGCTAATAAAAACAATCTTCTATTTTCAGTACAGATAACTGATGAGACTTTCTTAACACTCAAAGTAGTATTTTCCAGGGGGGAAGAAAAGGAAATGTTGATAACTGTATGTGCAACTGTGAGAATATATGCATGATATATATACGTATATCTATGTACAACAGACAAATTCAGCTGAAGATATTACAAAATACAGTTTCCTGCTCAAGGCCAAACCTGTACTTTCTCTAGGAGAGTTACTGAAGAGGCACCTTTTTGAAGAGTTTGGCATACAAGGTGCATAATTTACCTGAGAATGCCTCTTTGATAGAAGTAGGGTTGGCATGTAATACAATAGTTGTATTTAATTTATCCCCTCTGTCATCTAATCTTAAAAAAAAAAAAGAAAAGCTCATACAGTACACTGTGGTTTAAGTACTCCTCCATGTACTTAGTCCTATGTTGCTATCCCTTGCTCAGCCTGACTTTATCCTCTGCTTCTCAAGAAGCGCTGCCTTACCTATTCTCCCCAATTCTGCCTTCTTTCCAAAGGCTTACAGAAAACCTCCTTGCGCTGAGCTGATAATATCCTTGGAGAAAATGAGTAATGGGCTTTGGACCCTGAGGGAATAACAGTGGTCCCTGTAGTTCTCACCTCCCTTATTCAAGATTCAAATCATTATTTCTGTCTGGTTTCACAGAATCACAGAATGGTTTGGGTTGAAAGGGACCTTAAAGCTCATCTAGTTTCAACCCTACTGTCAAAGGCAGAGACACCTTCCACTAGCCCAGGTTGCTCAAAGCTCCATCCAAACTGACCTTGAACATTTTCAGGGATGGGGCAGCCACAGCTTCTCTGGGCAACCTGTGACAGGTTTGGGGGTAAAGTGTTTGTGACTGTAAGATGCAGTGGTTCTGTCATTTGGAAGGGTTTAAGAAAGTGAGGCTCTGGCAGAAGAATAACAAAAAAGGGCCAATTGGAGCAAAAATAGTAGTATTTTGTAATGAATAGATGTATAAATGATTTTTTGAAGGGTGTTTTTTTGTTCTTGTTTTTGTTGGGTTTATTTTGGTTTTGTGTGAGGTTTTGTTTGGTGGGGGGTTATTTTTGTTTGTTTGGTTTTTTCTTTTATTTTTTTTAACATGGTTGCATATATGGAAAAGGGAAGCAGGTCATACCAACTAGGTTTGTGTATGAAACAAGATGTTGCTATAGTAATGCATGAACAGGAGTTCCTCTTGTGTACTGAGATATTAGTTGTATTTAGTTTGGGGTTTTTTTGGCTTCCTTGCAGTGCTTTTTAAGCATGCTCAGTCTAAAAGGAATGTAGAATTGTAAAATGTGTGCTAATACTGGGCAAATAACATCCAGAAACAAGATGTGTATTTGAACAATAGACATAATTTCCTCATCGAATGGAGAATTTATTTACAGAGATGTCAGCTTTTCAGTGTTCCTGATGCTGTAGTATTCTCTGGCCTTATATCTTTCCTCGTTTCTGAACATGGTTACTGTTTTTAGGAGAGGAATAAATTATAGATGATAGAGTGTCTATTTAGATTTGGTCTATGCTGAGAGACCAGCTGACTTCACTGAATCTGCTTCATGCTTAGTAGAACAAAAGTAGTCTTTCAACACCTCTTTCTTTATTATACAAAAGTATGCTAATGCAAACATGTATCTAAAGTTAGATACATTCTTTTTTAAAATCATTGCATATCCTGCACTTCTTTCATAGTGAATATAAAATTTGAGTGTGACTATTGAAACAATGTCATTTTCTGTAAAGAATTTCAGTCTTGCTTCTTCTATTTGGGGCACTCTCAAATAGAGGGCACATGGGGTAAAATTGAGTAAAACATAGTAAGTACAAAGTTTTAAAATAAAAACCATCATTTATGTTTACAGAAGTGATTTTCAATATGTGATTGAATATTTTAGGCAATGTAATGTATCTGCCATGCTTTTACATATAAAGAGGCACTATTATTTAAAGAAAGACCAGATATGTATACACATACGTATATTTTTATACTAGAACCGAGGCTTAGTAGGTACCTGACTTAGTACTAGTGAGCAGTGATCTACTTGTGGGTTGAAAGACTGCAGTAACTCATACTGGCGACATTGCTTGGGAAGTAAAGACATGTTTTAAATATTAACTGATACGAAATATCTTGTTGAAGGCTGTTGTTGACACACATTATTCAACAACAAGAAGAGTCTGTTTGCAAGCAGAAATAGGAACATGTGATGATACAGCTGAGAAAAATAGTTCTCCGTATTATATGCAGTTGCTAAGGATGTAAACCTATCAGTGATATGTCATTTTAGGAGTTCAGAGAATGAATAATAGCTCTATGACTAACTATTAATGATATGGACTGAAAAAGAAGCACTGTTGGGTAACAGAAGGTAGAATGATTTTACTATATGCAGCGATGAACATTACCTTGCACAAGCAGTACAGACTTGAAGTAGGGTGGGTGGAGGTGCAGCTGGGTGGGAGGCAGAAAAGAGGCTTGAGAGAATATGATTTATGGGTGAGAAATACAATCCTGTAAATAAAATTTAACATTAGAAATTTAACACTAGAGATGCTGCAGACTGTGCTTTGAGTTTCCAGACGCTCATTGCTTGCAGTTTTGGATTAATGACATTGTTATTTCCACAGCAACCATTAGTGACATTGCAGAAAGGACTGCAGCTAGAGTTTCCATTAATATAGTTATGGATTACTGCTATTGTAGTTCTAACTATTTAAGATTATCTTCTATTAATTCCTTTCCTCTTTTCCTTACTACATTTTTTTACTAGCATAACGTATGCAAATAAGCATCTAATTTGTATAACTGAAAACTAGCCTAACAGCCTTGCCCAGGCTTTCCAAATGTTGACTTCCTGGCATACCAGTAGAGATATCATGTTATTTAGATGCCTTTAAAGATGATTTAAAGATTATTGGTCCTACCGTAAAAACATAAACACAACTAATTATAAAATTGGAAATGTCTGCATGATCCAGGTAATGTCCAGCAGATTATTAGTACAGTTTACCCGATTTGATTAAGTGCACTGATGTGGTCACATAATTATAGGCAGGATAAGCATAGAGCTGCTTAAAGTGAGGAAACACACATTACTGTAAAGAAGTTGAATACCTTGATTCCTGTTACAGCCAAGAGATCGGATTGCATAATGAGTTATTTCAGGTTATTTCCACTTAAAATGAGAATACTCTTTTTCATGATCATTCTATGAATAATTATTATTGAACCACAATATGATATATAAAGCTTGTCTGTCTGACTGCTTTCTCTTGTCTATTTACAAAATAAATATTTAGTAGTCCTGATCTACAGTGCCAGTTCAGAAAAGAATGCTTGCAGGTGTGTTAAATCTGTTTTTCTGGCTGAATCCTCCAGCAGCAGCAAATCAAGGCCAAGGAGTGCTCTCCCATGCATGTAGCTGCTATGTCACTCCTTTCCCATTGTGCATCTCTGTTGAAGAACCCGCATACTATTGAGTCATCTTGAACTATTGCATTACCATACTAGCTCACAAGAGTGCAGCGTAGGGGTGGCTGAAATGATGTCGCAGCCAAGAATTGAAACATAATTGATAGAGTAAGTCTAATTTTAGGTGCAAAAGTCTCAACGGTTTCTGTACAAATAATGAGAAACAGACTTAAAACTATCTCAGTAGATACACAAGAAATGTTCTTTTCAGTGTTATTTTTTTATCTAATTTGTATTTTGTATATGTATTTGTATACATTTTTATTTTTAAAAGTTACTTCATTTTTTCTTCTCGAATGGTAAGATATTTCAGTCACGATACCCATAGATATTTTGCAGCTATCTGGATGTTTTGATAAAATCTGCTGCATTACATTTTTTTAACTGATATTTAATAATGTATTTATTTTGCTGAAGATTAACATAATCTGCCAAGCAGATATCTAACATGATACGTTTTAAAAACGTTATCTTGTGGGCTTTGTTTTGAATAGCTAATTCTGAGAATTTTATTTCCTTTAAAATAACAGCAGCTGTTGTATGTACAGCATTTTTAAGGTGTTAAGTCATTTAATGAAGTACTGCAACAGATCTAGTACATACATAGATATAAATACTCTGAGTGGGAAGAGAATAACACCCAGCTAGATACAAGTGCAAAATGCATGCTACAGTACTGATCAAATTCCTTAACATCTACAAATAGCAAGGAATCAATTTATTATACAGTATGAATCTAGTTATTGGGCTGGGCAGCCTTGGATCCAGAAATACAGCTTACGCACTGCTTTTACCCTTCTGATTGCATACATTGGGCTCAGCAAAGCAAAATTCTCTATGCCTTGAGCTAGATGAAGGGCCTTGTGAATCCTTGACAGCAGAACTCTAGTTCTGCTGGTTAGTATTATAGAAGCTGGCCTAGCATAATCCAGTTTCTGAGTTTGGTCCAGAGCTGCCTGACATCACTTAGGGCACGGAGGAATTTAAAAAAAAAAAAAATCTGTATTTTTACAAGGATATTTCTTGGCTGTCACTTCATTTCTCCCTGACATCCCCAGCCTGAAAGACCAGTGAATGGTGTTGGTGATTGTTTGTGGTGGTTTTTTTTTCTTTTGTGTGTTTGTTTTTTGGTGTGGGGTGGTTTGGTTTTTTTTTTTTAATTAATTTATTTATTTATTTTTAAAAATTGAGTTTACCTTTAGATCTGTTTAGTCTAAAGGGCACTTGGTGCAGTTAAGAGTCTAGTGACATAGACCTTGATGGTGTTGGAGCATCTGAATTTACCTGCAGAAAGTCTTGGTACCAGGAATGTGGTATCAGTAACTTTAAGTGTTCCTCTGGATAATGGTCTTAAAAAATACATCAGTGACTGCAAAAACTAAATGAATTAAAATGTGGGATTATGAAGAGTAAGACTCTTTGGCCTTATGGCAAAGGTCCTGTAACGTATAGAGTCAGAATTCAAGCATGTTCCCGCATGCTTTATTAGCAGGTCTAAGTGGAAAAACGGGTTTGTGGCAGAATTTAACAGTAGCTTTGCTTTCAAAAGGAAAGGGTCTTACAAATTTTGGCTTCTTATGGTGTTACTGATATCAAAAAGAAAATCCAGTGTAATGTCCTTATGTAATTCAAGGCCAATAATGGTAAAAACAATGATAAAGTTTTAGCTTGTATATGCTGCTCAAACATTTGAGATGTTTGTTTTCAAACACTTTCAGTCTGCTTCCAGATCTGTATGTGTTTATGGAGACCCAGTTCTGTCAAAAGGGAAATGGTGATAAAATATGCATAGTATTGTTAATAGTACAAAGATAACACAGTATAAAAACATCTTTAAAAATTAGTGCCACAGATAGAGGACACAATAACTTCAACCTGTGTTTAGATAGTCTCTGTTTTAAATCCATGTACTCTTGAGCTTTGTGGTACTTGGATTTTCTCTCCATTTTGCTGCAGAAAGTTGTTTTGAATGCAGATTGTCAAATAGAAAAAACTGTACTCAAATGTTATTTGATAGTTGTGTATTAATATTTATGGGATTTGATGAACCAAGGAAAAAAATATAAATAATAAATTTGAAGCAAGCAAACAAAAGTTCTTTTGTTACTTGCTGAAGAATAACGTTATAGCACAAAGTTCATTTGAAGGCAAGTCACTAATTGGTGTGTACCCCAGGGACTGATACTGAGGCTGGTACTGTTCAACCTCTTCATTAATATCCTGGTGATGGGACAGAGTGCACCCTAAGCAAATTTGCAGAATGATGAGGTGCTGCTACACAATACTATACACCAAGCGGTTGAGCTGCCATTGACATGTATCTGAACAGGCTAGAGAATTGAGCAGAGAGGAATCTCATGATGTTCAACAAAGAACAGTGCCAAGTCCTGCCAGTACCTGTTGGGGCCAAATGGCTGGAAAGCAGCCCTGCAGAGTGGGATTTTGGGGTGGACAGTAAGTTGAACATGAACCAGCAATGTGCTTGCATGCAAAGGAAGCCAGCATCCTGGGCTGCACTAGGAAGAGCACTGATAGCAGGCTGAGGGAGGTTATCCTTTTCCTCTGTGTTTTGCACTGGTGAGGTCATATCTGGGGTACCATGTCTGCTTCTGGGCTTCCCAGTATGAGAAATATGTGGACATCCAGAAATGAGTCCATAAAAGGACCACAACAATCATCAAGGGATTGGAGCATCTGTCATCAGAAGAGAAGCTGAGAGAACTGGGACTTTCAGTCTGGAGAAGAGAAGGCTTAGTGGGGGGTCTTATTATAAGTACCTCCTGGGAGAGAGTGAAGAAGAGGGAGCTAGTCTCTTGTCAGCAGTGCCTACTGATAGGACAAGAGGTGATGGGCACAAATTAAAACACTTGAAATTCCTTCTGAACACAAGAAAAACCTATTTTACTGTGAAGATGGTCCAACTTTATAACAGGCTGTTGGTTGTGGAGTCTCCATCTGTGGAGATACTGAAAAGCTGTCTGGACACAGACCTGCACAACCTAGTCTGGGTGATCCTGCTTGCACAAGGGGGTTGAACTTGAGATGACCCCAAGAGGTCCTTTTTAATTTAAATGATTCTGCATTAGGTTCTATTCAGATAATGTGGTGGGGAAAAATTATCACAGTGTTCAAGTATGTAGATAAATAGCAGGCAGCTGTTCTTAATGAGATGTGCTTCCCCATAAACTCATAGAATTGTGCTTAGACCAGTGGATTCTGGTATCTTTCCTACTGCTTTGTAGAGATCCATGAAATAGATTTTCCAGTTTCGGCTTTCATAGGTCCAGTCTGTCAGAAGGTGATGGGAAATGTTCATCTGGCACTACAGTGTGATGGTAAAAATAATGGCCTAATAAAATGTGTGCACAACACCATTTTCACTTATTATAAGCAGGTTTGATGGAAACACAGACAATCTGAGATATTTAATGCTTTGAGAAATTAAAAACTGAGAACTAAACTAGTCATAACAGCAAGCTGGCCACTGTAACACGTTTTTTTTTGCTGTCAAGCCTACAGATCTCAGGTTGTCTCTTTTTCAGATTTTAAAGACCCATTTGTACAGATAGGTAAAATCCTCTAGTAAACATGATTTCGTTAAATGTTTTTATTCATCAGCACCATCCAAGTGAGATAAGATTTTGTGGTGTATGAAAATTTGTATCTAAACCCTGATTTTTATTGTATTTACTAAAAATGCTTTTATTCTTTTTGCTGGGCATTTCTGCCTAGTTGCAAACGTGTATAAAGTGTTGGTTTTCTGCTATAGTAGCTAGAGATTTTCTGCACTTGTAGTCTACTGCCAGTGGTGCAGCTACTGGCAGTAGATAATGTTTTAAGCATTTGCATCAGTGAGCACATTTTACAGGCACTTTGAGCTATCCTACCATGCATTTGAAGGAAACATTGTGTCTCTTTTGACCACAAATTGAAATTACTTGCAGGTCTCCATTTTCTAAAATACAAAAAGATGGGTGCGGGGTAGGGGAGGTGGGTATAAGGGGAGAGAGCAGGGATGGAGCTGTAGAATTGTTTTAAGTAAAAACCATGATACGCTGTAAAAACTAAGAAATCTACTTCATTTATGCAAGCATCTGAAAACAATCATTGATACTGCAATGGAATGGCCCCCTCCACAGACAAAGAGAATGGATTTTATGTGTATCAAATTCCCTGTGTTTCTGTATTGGGATCAAAGTTCTTGTTGCTTCTTGTTGATTTCTAAATTTGCCAACAGTGATTAACATAACTTTCAGATACTTAGAAACTTAGTGGACAGCCGAGAAATAAGTTCATATATGTAATTTTGATCAATATGGGATTTAACTAGATTCAAATCTTTCTAATATTAATAAACTATTCTATAAGCTTAGTAAGATTTCAGTCATCTAATTTACCCTTCAATAGTTGTGTCCCATTTCAGTACAGTTGATTGTGAAAAGTGTAATAAATGAATCTTGGTGTTTCAACAGAAATAGTCTGTATTCACAAACATGTAGAATCCAAACCTAGAAGCTGGTGGGAAAATCCTCCTCCCTGTTCTCCCCCCCCCCCCCCCCCCCCTTTTTTTTTTTCCTTTTCGATTATTCAAACCCAACTCTTTTCTATTGTCCCATTAGGTGCTGTGTCAAGAAGAGTGAAGTTCTGATGGGTCCAGTGCTGAGTGCCATTCACCAACTCCCATTAAAACTGACAAGGAACAAATATACTGAGGAAGGAGGAGTTTCAGGATCTGTAGAAGTGATGCAGCTCATTACGTGCTTCAGCAAAGTAAGTTAGTTCTGGTGAATTTTTAGAGGATATCACAAATAACTTCTACAGAGACTTTTTTAACTGTGTGCAAGCAGTACTTTGTTCAAGTCTAAGAAACATTACAAAGGCAATGTTAGCCTAGAAAGGAGGATGTGCACAGGATGGAATTCTGTGAATTCCTGGAGTCTATCAAAGTTTAGGCAGTGATTAGGATGCTGCAGAACATCTTGGTTTTCAACAATTCTTGTTTATGATGATTTATTCTTCGAAAAAAAAAACCAAACCAAACCCACCAAAAAATCCCCGATGTATTTCTTTAAGCATTGATTTTTTTTTTTTTCTCGCTGTAAAATGGCCTAGCTGTTCCTTCAGTAGGTCAGGAGAGTGAGTATGCTTCCTATGGGTATTGATAGATATGTAAAATGTTAAAATGGTTGTCTGTATATTCATGTAAATAAAATGGAGGGAAAAGGCACTTACCCTGGAGGAGATCAAGTATATAACCAGTCAGAAAATTTCATGAAGAAACTGTTGCCCTTTCTAGTATTGAGTTAATTTAAATACATTGACTAAATACATTCTGTGGACCTATTTACAGTGGAAAGCATCCTTCTTTCAGGAAACAGAATTTAGATATAACAGGAATGAAACACTGGTAACTTTGTCCTCCTTGCTACACTAGAATAACTAACAAGAAAGGTAAGGGTATACTGGGACAATACAAATTGTAAGGACTTTTCAACATTTATGTTAATTTCTTTCCTTGTTAGTTCAACTGTTTTGTAGATGGCGTTTTATGAAAGCATTTCAGATAGGTTACTGTTTAATTCAGTAATTCAACTATATGTTTTCTTACTATGAATTACTAAATTTGCTTACCCTCCCAGAAGGGTTATCTGTTTCTTAAAGGGGAGTAGTGCTTTTTGATTCACAATATCATAAACATAAAAATGCAGAATAAGAATGTAACAGAATATTTTATTTTTGCATATGTCCCCCAGAAAACTAGAATTTAATTTTTTTAGAAGTACTAAAATGTATTTTAAATAGTTGCCAAGTAACATAAGGCTTTTATAAAGTATCAGAACAATTATAAAGTTGTGTTTGATGGTAATATATATTACAAAAAGTGCATTGTTTGTGTTGAAGTTAGAGAGGAAACGAATTTGAAATCTCTGTACAACTTCTGTACTTACTTGATCCAAATTATTTTAAGCCCGCAGGATATCAATGTAGATTTTGAATTGCGTTTTGGTTTTATTTTCTCATCTTCCGAAGAAGTAAATTAGCCTAACAGGAGAGAGTGGGGGGAAAAAAAATCCCTTTTTTTTTCTAGCATGATTTAGGAATATTGGGAGGAAATATTCAACAGAAACTATGAAAACTTTCTTCACAGCTTGATTCACTTATTTGTCTTTATCATTCAGAGGTGCAATAATAATAATTAAAAAAATAGCTTTTTTGAGGTCTTGTTAAGTCAGATTTTTTTTCACTTTTACTAAGTCAATTGGACTTCTCACATTTCCTCTGTAATGCTAAACCATGGGTGATTAGATAGAGAAATCCTTGAAACTTTCTTTATAGTTCTCCATTTCAGGATGAAATATTTATTCCAGCTTCTTCATGATGGCTAAGGAGAATATACTTCTAATAAGTTTATGATACTCTTCCAGTTCATTCAGGGACTCAGATCTTGCAAAACTTGAATCTCTTTATACATTTTTCTGCAGGTCCATCTTCCTATACACTGTATTTACAATAGTATAGGTCTAACTCAACTCATGTCCTTGAGTCACACTGATTTATATGAACCTACCTGGCCAAATGTATTGCATCTAAAGTGATTTGCAAGGGAAACTTACAAAAAATACTCTTTTCTGCTGTATGAAAAGCAATAAATGATAAAACCAAAAGCCTTAACAGATAAATGAGTCTTCCTTTCAAGATTTTTCTCTTTTGGGGGCTGTAAAGGTAATATCTAGCTATATCCTCCATCTGTTTGTTTAGTTAATACCTTTTTAGAAATGTCCTATAAGTCATTAAAAGTAAATATATACCTGGTGTTTTACGTCTCTGAGGCTGTTGTATTGTGCTGGTATATTGAGCACTTTGTTGTTACTTTTTAATCCCTTTAACGGTGCACTTTGTCTAACACTAATTTATGTGTTTATAAATCTGAGGTGTCCTTCCTATTTTGAATATTTCCTGTCCTACAGAATTTGAAAAGAAAGATTTCCCTTTTAGATGTTCCCCATCTGTCTAGTGAGTTCTACATTATTGTCTGGAAACTGGGTGGAAGAGAGGCAAACTTTTATTGTTGTCGTTATCACTGAAAACAAGCTATAAGAATTATTTCCTTTCATTGTTATGATTATCTGAAGAGATTGTTTTTCTTGTTTCTTAGAAATTTCAGAAACTAGTAGGATTTAAATCATTAACAGTGAATAGGAGAAGGGTGTTTGAAATGAGCCATATTTGAATTGTTTCTTTTCTCAGACTCTTGAATTAAGAGAAAAAAATCTGCCTAAAGTATCATTTAAAAGCACAAGAAATGCTGGATGAATGTTGATACAATAACGAATTATTTGTATAGTCTATTTTCTTATTTATATGCTAAAAATAAAATACTTGGAGATTTGGAATCCAATGTTGGTTTGGTTTTTTTTTTTTCCTGTTTCTTAAGAAAGTTTTCTTCTTTATCAGGTTGATTACAAGTACCAATGAAATCCAAAATACAGGCATTAGAATTAGTTCCCATGTATTTTGAAATTATTCAGCATATATAGTAGTAAGCACCCTAGAGGCTGTGGAATGTGACCAAACAGTTATTCAGTCTTAGAGGTACTTAGTGTTTATTTCTACATATAAATTTTCCGAACATTTTTAAAGAAGCACACCCCATCAACATTAAAAAACAAAGTGGGAGCTGATTCTGAAACAGAGGGAAAACCAAAAAACCAGTGGGCAGAGATCAAAGCATAGCTGGTGATGGTTGAGGGCAAAAAAGAAAGAATCTAGAGCTAAAAATCCTGTCAGCTGGTATCTTGATAATATGTCCTAATAACTTAGAAATAATACAATCATGTTGCAGAGCTCTGGGTGCTTTTTTTTTTTTTTCTTGAGTATTAAAACATGATCACAACTTAGTGAGTTTTTAGTAAAGAGCGGCTAAACAAATGGCTTTCTGCTCTTTTGATTGCCGTGTAATGTAGTCCAGTGGTGTTGGAAGTTTATGGGGCCTGTCTTAGAGCGGTTAGTCACTGCTTTCCCTGCTTCTTAGAGCACTAGTGGTCTATTTTTATTCTGCTAACCCTGTATCTAAGCCTGTCCTCCTTCTCTCCATATCCTGTAGGGCTCGTAAGGTTCCAGTCCTAGGAAGACTTATTTGTGTAATGCTATATATAAGTAAGTTTTTTATGTGTTGTACAGTTGAGCAACCTCAAGATTAACTTGCTTAAAATTTGTGGATCTGCCAAGCATCATTAAAATTTCTAAGATATCTTTTACTTAAACCAAGATAGAACTTTTGGATCTGAATCTTATGCTCTCAAAGTTACTTAAGTCACTTTTTTGCTTTAAAAAAGGTTCATTTCCTTTTGGAAATTACAAATTTTAAATGCCTTAGCTTATAGAACTTAACTGCTTGTCATATAAGTTAAAAAAGAGGTCTAATTTAATAATTTTTTATGGAGCAAAATCTGTTTATAAGTCTCTTTTTTCAGTACCTTAAGAAATCTTTGCAAAGTCATTTGCTCTCCTTGATAAATAACATCCATATGCGAAATTAATATGTATCTCATATGACTTGTGATGCCTTTTTCCTCAGGGCATTCTAAGTTTTTGTCGAACTGAATTTTACAGTGTAGACTTTTAATACACATGCTTAACTTTTATGCTCTGAAAATGAAACTACTACTGAAGTGGCTCTATGGGGTAGCAGAGAGCAAGTGTTCACCTGCTAAAGTTCCCAGCTCTAATGTAAAGTGAACAGGGAGAAAATAAAAGGATCATGTCAACAATCTGTCAGCTAACCCAGTAAACGGAGATGAAATGTCAGCAGTTTATCTGCCAGGAGGGATGAATCACTTGTCTCCCTGTCTGGGGAGAATCAGGATGGAGCAAGCTGGCTTGCCAGACCATCTGCCCAGAGGTGCTGTTCTAGAAGGGAAATGGTCTGCTGGGTAATAGGTTCTCCAGAATGCTAACCTGTAATCTTTTCTCACGTACCATAAGCAAATGAATTACTTAAGAGAATGAGGGAATGGTAGAAAGAAGAATTCCAAACGTAATTTACACTAAGGCAGAATTCTTTGATAACAAGATGTATGTGATTTATAGAAGTATCTTTTAGGATATAAAGCTCTACTAATGGTGAGAATGATACTGGAATTGGGCAATTTTAATTCCAGTGTATGTAATCTCAGGTGCATGATAATAGAGTGAATCTGAGAAGTCTGTAAGATTTTTTTCTTTACCTTTTAATTCTTCTTGTTTTCTATTTCTCAAGGGGGTTTTGATGCTAGTATTTTATCTAGTATTCTGGTAAAAATTCTAGTAAATCCTCCATGTGAGAGTAAAAGTAGGTATAAAAATAATATTTAAAGAAGAGGGGTGACTTTACAGAGCTGTAGTTAAAACTTTTTGTATCCAAACGTTCTACAAGAATTCCAAGATTCTGTATTAGGCTTTGCATCCGTTCCTAGATTATGATATTAAAGACAATAGTGTGCAAACCATATTATCTCATAACACTTCACATCTTAAAAATGTAAACTGAATCTCCTCTTCATGTAAGAATTTGTAGATGACAATCACATTGCTTCAGTATTCAGGTGGATAAAATAATTTACTCAGAACGGTTTGTCACTATAACATACAACAAGTTCTGGCACCTTTCTCTTCCAGAACATTTTTCAGGACACTGGGAAGTACAAATTACTGGGGTTCTTTAGCTTCCTTGAAAAATGGGTGCCCCTTGGGTCTTTGACAGTTTTTCCTGTGTTTCCGTGTGTTTGCCTGGCTTACAAGCTCTTTGGAACAGAAATTGTTTTGGTTTGCGTATCACTTTTCAGCTTGTAATAAGTTACATATACAAAAAATAGCAGTGAATCCATCCAGAAATGCAGAGCTAAATAATAACAGATGCAGATGCAATGAGAAAAGATTACAAATAGAAGAAAACAGGAATAAGTTTGCCTAGGTAAATACTGATATTTAAAAGTCAGCTTTCATGTGAAGTGTTTGTCTTCTGCAAGTTGAGTGCCTGGATTTTTAATTAATTCCATACAAAAATATACAGGTTGCTTTTTTATCATGAGCTCAGAGCTTATTACTTGAAGGATGTTCTGTGGAATTACACTTCCTTTACATGGTTTAGGATTAAAAAGAATTACACAACCAAGTCTGCTCAAATGTTTACCTCTACTGTTCTCGTATAGTTGTGCATAGATTTTACTGTTGGTCTGTGATTTGTTTTACTCTCAATGAATATGACTGTTAATTATCCTCTGTTATTGTGAATCCTGATGTGACTTTTAATTGAATATTAGTTAATGCATAACTGGGTTTTTTTCCACAGAAATACGAGGAAAATAAGAGTTTGTTTCACACTTGTTTAAATTTTAATTGCCTTTTCAAGTAACAAACAAGCTTCAAGCTAAGACTTGCAGATGTTGAAAACTAGGTCATCTTGTTTATGCACGAACTCTGCTTGCTGTACTGCAGAGTGATGGTCTATAAAAACAAATTAAAGGATTTTCCTAGGGTTAGGGAGGTTGGTAAGAGTGTCAGAGTATCCTTATTGCATCCTGCTATGAACTAACCATTATTTTTTATTAGTTATTCACCTATTACAATTCTGTTTCTTTCTTACTTGGATTTACTTTAACTATCAGACTCTGGGTGAGTAATTTTTGAGGAGATTTCTTCACTGAAAAGCTAACCCACAGAATCTAAGACTGGTATTTCACCAGGATTGATCCAGTGCTTTCTATAATTTGATCTCCTTTGCATGGTAACTTTACACAGGACTGGTCACCATGAAGAGAAAAGAGTTGTGCCAGATTATAGTCGTACCATCTTTTTAACCACAAGATTAATTTGAAGTGTGGTGACATAAATCTGTTTCCTTCCTTCACCTCATGTTAGTCATACCATAGCCCCTGTAAAGCCATTCAGTTTGCTGAAGTGGTGCATATAAACAGGCTAATAGTTCTTGTCTTCACGCAAAACCTTATTATTTAACTATTAGTCGGTACTATGAGGGGCAAGTGTAAAATGCTGACATCACAACTGGTTATATGGACACTACATGGGAAAATGATGTTTAGTGTCATGGTAAGAGATCATACTTAGCTTGTACTGGTTTTAAGATTTGATCTGTCATTTGTCGAGAGAGAGTAGAAGTTTCAGGATCACATGGTAAACTAGGGTTAATACTCAAAAGGCATGGTGACAGTTTTGAAAATTTTGGTCCACCTTATCTATGCTACCTGTTCACAGCCAGTATTTTCAGTGAGGTGATTTTAGTGAGTTAAAATGCAACCTGGTTTCCTAATGAAGACCTACTTACAGTTCGGTTTTGTTTTCTTTTTCTGAATCTCTTGCCTCTTTAAGGAGTAATAAGAAAGATACCAGATTTCAGAAAATTTTGAGATTTCAGTGCTGATCATGTCAGCTTGGTAAATACCACAAGATGAGCATTTTGTTTACCCCTGCTAGTTTTCAGTCTTGTTCAGAACAAAAGTGCAGCTTCATGATACCTGAAAATTGTTAATATTTGTCTTAAATTTTCCATATTAATTTCAGACTCTGTGAATGATTAGAGTGCTCATGCAAAAGTCTGTGTTAATGCCAACCTAAGAGACTGAGCACTTGTCTCTGTGAGATATCTTTCTTTTGCATTTTTCACCTTTTTATTACTCAGAAATGGTATAGGAATAGATATAATAGAATCTTACTGCAGTGCTTGGTAGGTTGAGTATCTTGTCCACATGAAAGGCTTATTATCTCTTTCAATTTCCCTGCCTCCTCCTGTTCTGCCTGTTATCTTCCTGTCTGCTTCTATTTTAGAAACACATGAATATATGTAAATAGACGATCTTGTACAATTTGTGATTTATTTAGCAAGTCCTTCACTTTCCGATAGTGTGTGGGGTTTACTCAAAACATTAGCACTTTAAACTCACTGGGGTGATATAGAACAGGAATGGAAGAAGTTCGCTTTGTTATTTAGAGCATTGCTTCTCTTGGAAAATTCATTTAAGGTAAAATTTGCAAAAATTACTAGGCTAGGTTGATAGTGTTCTGGTTTTCACTGGATGATTGGATTTTTAACAAAGCCTGTATGGCATATGACTAGCTCTTTTAAACCTAAATAACTAAAACCTGAAAAGGGTCCAGTTTTCATCTGAAATTTTCAGTGCTTGGGTGTAATACTGTGATAAGTAAATAATCATCAATTTTGATGCCACTGCTGTCATTTTCCTTTGCATGCTTGGTTCTTTGAATCCACTACATATGCACAGTGAATCTTACTCTCCCTTCTTTCCCCCATCATGAGTGAAGAAATAATATTTTCTAGTTATTTTATACATTGCTCCTTTGCAGATCAAAACATGTTACAAAGAAAAGCTTAAGGCTTGAGGCAAAGACCACATTCAATAGAAGCCATGTGACTCAACTGTCCAAGGATTAAAACAGAATTTAACTCTTGCTAGCATTTTATTGAAGTTTTAACCTGTGATGTCTTTTATTCATTTATGCACAAATGAGCAGCAATGCAATGCAATGTGTACAAATGCCGTAAAGTAATTTGAGAGGATGTATAAAGTGGGGCAATAATGTCTTCATCTCTGTCTCATTCTGAATTATTAAAACAGATACACAAGTTGTTGATAAAACTGGCTGCGTATGTCTTACCAAATGCTAGGTTGGAACTGTAGGTACAGGTGATTGTTTTCTTGGAACAATTAGTACAGTTGGCGAAGTGGCATTTGGTCACAGAAACCTCTTTTTTGGATCTGAAAGAGAAACAACAAACTTCAAACTTAGATACCACTGAGGATAGCCGGTGTAAGATTCTATGAGAAAAGAGATAGCTGCTTCCTATGGAGTGAAGTGGGGAGGGAGGATATAAGCAGGAAGAGAGGTGTCAAGGTGATCGTTTACTTGGGGAGAGTGATAGGTAAATTATAGCCTGTGGGACATGAACATGTTTAAATTGGAGTCAGTAGAGAAGCCAGAAATAACTTAGCTTGACCTTTAAATACTGTTTCCAGAATCTGAATTTGGAAATGAAGGGAAACAAACAAAACAACACAACTCAGCGAATGATTTAAGTTTACTTGATTTGCAATCTGAGTAAATATAATATACATCAGAAGCACTGAAGCAACAATATTTTAGTGCAATTTTAAAGGCATTTTCATCAGAGGAGGTTTGCAGTTGATCAAATTGATCTGAAACATCTTTAATGTATTGTCTGTTAATTTTTTACAAACAAAATACAAGGCTGTTGAATGGGCTGGAATTTTTTGTTTTGGTGTGTTTTGGGGTTTTAGTTTTGGGGTGTGGTATTTATTTTTTTTTTCTTATTCTGGCAGAAATATTCTTGATTGCGTTTGTCCTCTTACAATACTGTTGCCTTGCTTTAGAGATTCTGGGTCTTGAGTATGTATTTCACACATGGACCCCTTGAAGTCTTTTGAAATCAAAGTAGTTAATAGTTAATGGCAGTGTATTATGCATTGTACTGTAATTCTGACTGCTGATTCTGTTTGCAGAATATCTGTTTTGGGCTAAAAGTAGCTAACTGCATGAACTGTCTTGGTTATTTCTTTACAGCTGTAGTGGTGGTATTTATTAATTTTCTCAGATATTCATGACGTTTGGTAAAAGTCATTGAATTAGAGTCATTTACACTGTTGTGTTTTGATACTGTTGTTCAGATTTTACTAGTGTTGTTACACTTTCTTGTTCATGGATGATTTAGTTTCAAAATTTTTTTGGCATCAGTTTCATACCTTTTCTTAAAAAAAAAAAGAATTTTTTTTTCTACATAGTTTGCTGTTTCTGTCTGCCAGATGTTGTCATGCACATTGCCTCTAGAATATGATTACAATATTTAAGAAAAGTGTTTGGGAGAGGGATGTGGTATTTTTGTAGCTCATAAATATTAGAACTTACTAAAACTTACAGTATGTCTTGATCAAAATGAATCTGAAGTACACAGTGTGACTCTGTGATTTGGATAGCACTGGCTTGTTAATATTTGCAGAAGAAAAATCCACATAATGTACTGCAGATAGGGGCTAGCTATTTTGGAGGTTATTTCTCTTCTTTTGATTCATACAAAACTGAACTCGCTACCTGTTTGCCATGGCAACTACCTCTTGATAAACCTGTTGCCTTATCTGTATGAGTCATTCCTGACAGGAGTGATCTGACTTGTCCCGAACAGTGTAGAAGCATCCTTAAGCTTCGTAACGGTCAGGCATGAGGCATGCTCACATGTAAAGTGGCAAGGAAAACAGAATCCCTGTATTCAGGTTACAGATTCAGATGTAATGTCTGTTTTGACAATGGGCAGATATCCATATATTCTCTCTCTATATATT
>NW_009938730.1:0-20740 GCF_000696875.1 Nestor notabilis
TATATTATATATATTATAAACCATGTAAGTACTGTTGAATGGTGATAATTTCCCTGGTGAACCAGTAAAAGCACACACAGTTTTGGGAGCACAGGTTCCCCTGCTAACCAGGGGCAGCAGGGCAAAAGAAGGAAAAAGGATGTGTTTCTTACACTTAACATAACAGGAAAGCTCCCTAGATCCTCTGAGTGTTTTGTGTAATGACATAAAAATACAGCATTACTTTCCAGTGTATCAGCTTCTCTTAGAAGGGTGATAACTAAACAAGGAATGATGTTACTCTGTACTTCATAAAACATTTCCTGATATATAGAGACAAGACATGATTGCATAATGAACAGTCATATAGCATGGTGCCTGTGAAATTCTATAGCCTGGTCTCCAAGAACTGACCTCTATTTTGTTTGAGAAATCGGTATGTAATGAACAACAAGGAATGAGTGGAGAATGGTTTTGCTGATGATATTCTTCAGTAAACTGAGCTGGCAGCCAACTGTCAATCGCACTGTCTCTGCTCCCCAGATCCCAGCCGGAACAGTAAGAGGAGCTTGTGGAGGTAACCTTATTTCATTTGCTAAAAATATTCACAAAATAAGGGTTTAAAAAAGAAAAATTGTCGAGAATTTTGTATTCCTTTAGGTTCCTACTTATGCTTCTCCACTACAAGTAAAATGTTTCCCTTCTCGGTGCTTTGATAAAAGACTCTAATCCTGGTGGGATTTTCAGATATGCCACTGGAATGGAATATTCATACAAACAGTTCTGTTATTACAGTTGCCTGCCCAGTCTTCGTTATGTTCTGTGAATACTGTGCAAGATCACTTGGGAAGTGATCTAACAGCAGCTTGCCTGCAGAAGCAGTAATCTCATTACAAATTTTGATCATGAGGGTGCCAAATATTTTTTTGACAAATTTGAATGATCCCTGTGCTGACAGGTAAAGAGAACATTGCTCAGTAGAACATATATTTTGCAAGAATTATAAGCCTGACTGACAACAGAGAATGCGACTAGGACTTGGGAGGGAAGGGCACAGGACTTGGGAGGGAAGGGCACAGGAATCTGCAAGAATTATAAGCCTGACTGACAGCAGAGAGTGTGACTAGGACTTGGGAGGGAAGGGCACAAGATGGTGCACAGAAGGCCAGCAGAGTGCAAGCAATGTTTGTGCACATGTTGCTGTGCAAATGTCACATGGAAAGGGAGGACACTTAGACCTGGACTTGTTCCATATAAATTCAGGTGCTTAGTTAGAAACACTTACATGAGAACCAGTGCAGAGGAAAAAAAAGTGTTCTAAATCACCTCTGGAGGGGCCAGAGATTAGAATTGCTTTTTGTGTCCTGTTTCCCTCTGTTAATATAAGGATGAGAGGGGCAATGCAGAAGCATTCCCACTGCTAGCTAAAGCACTCCCAGTTAAGTATGCAGCAATGGATGAGATAAGCCTCAGCTCACTGCTCAATCCTCTGTGGGCACCCTGGTAAGAGAGAGTGCACTGCTACAGTCTGGCTAACTCAGAGCGTCTACGTCAAATTTATCACAGAAGACTTAAGCAGCCTGGTCTATATAGCTCAAGCACATCAGCCTTAGAGCTCAGGGGAAAAATAAAGGATCACAATATTCATGGAAAGGCTTATATTTTTAGACTAACCTCAGTATATGAAGGAGGCTCAACATGTTCTTCTTTTCCACAAATCAAGAGCTGAGACTCAGAGAAGAATTTCATTAAGACAAGCCTTTCTTATTTTCTCTGCTGCTGGCTGTGAAAAATTAAGCACAAATAGTAGCAAGTTCCTCATCAGTGCTTAACTCTGTGGAAGGCCATACCTTCTTATGAAAAGGGAGTTTCTCTTTGACATCTGCAGCCAGAACTGTTAGCATCTTTTTCTCTCATTCACAAGATAAAGAGCCCTGTAAACTTTAAATGGGTAGCAAACAGACTTCACTGTTTACGCCTTATCTTTATGCCTGGAGCAGAATGCAGGCCACAGAATCATGGTGAAATGACCTTTAAAACCTTTAAAATCATCTTATATGCTGCAGTAGAAATAGACATGATGCCCCAAAGGCAAAACTGAGAATCCTCTCACTCAACCTCTGAAAGTTCACTGTGACAAAAGGAACAGAGGGGAAAAAAAGAATGGACAAATTCGTGTCCATTCTGGGACAAAAAACTGATCTGTCAGGATGCTTGAGGTGGACGCCCCACCACAATGCAAAAAACACTGGGGAAAATTTTTTGAGTGGGCTTGGGTTAGAAGTATAACTTCCTTCACAGGAGGTAAAGAAACTTCAGACAGAACAGTTTATTCATCAGTGCGTTTTCCAGAGTGGAAGAACCAGGGATTTTAATCCCCCTAAAACTGAGGAAGGCTTGACTAGAAAGAATCTAAGAGGGCTAAGCCTGAAGCAACACAGCTACTTGAACTGAGAGTCCCAGCTATACTTCTCTGAAGGCCTTAGGGTAAAAGAAAGTCAATACTTAAAGAGGCAACACATTTGGTGCTTGAATACTTGCCAGCAGCTTTTTGTAATGCCTGAATTTCTCTGAAGTTTTGCTTTCAGCACCTAAACATATTAGGAGTCTATTTCTGCGACACAAGGCAGCTCAAGGTTCCATGAAGGACATCAGGACTTCAGAGTGTTCGGTGCAGAAGTCCCTTTTCAAAATAGGACACAGGCTTCTATAAACAGTCCTAGGCAATCATAAAGCTTTAGCCACTATATACATTCTCTAAACTAAGTCCTCAGCAACGGTTTCAATCAGCAGAAACTAAGGTTTAATGAATGGTTGAGCCAAAGGCTTAGCCCTTTAAACAGTCAATTTAGTGCCACAAAAGATGACATTTATTGAACTCCTATTTCTGTCCAAGAAATCCTATGGTGCTTGAATCTTAATCCATTCCTCAACAGCCAATTGGAGAAAGCATAAAATAAAATGTTTGAGTAAAATAGAAATATCCGTCATCAAATCTACTGTCAAAATTTCAGCCAGCACAACCACAATAAAGCAGAGGGTAATGTGAAAGTACATTGGAAATTTGCCACAGTCAAGCCAGTTGTAAAGCCAGGTCTTATCTAATAACGCTTCATCAGGGATACACATGCAGGTTTTTTTTCACATCACAGAGGACAGTTTCAGAGTTTTATTGCAGTCAAGTATCCTTTCTTCTTTTTCTTACTGTAAAGCCCCATTTGTAACAAGCAAGCTTACAGGCTTTTAGAGCATTATCTAGTGAGAATCATCCTTTTCCTACTGAGATGCGATCAAACTAACAGAAGCTGTCTATAGCATTTATTTCTCCAAGTGACTCTGGGAGGGCTCCAAAAAAAGATCTAATATACAACAGCCATGACACAAAAAGAAGATCAGTCACAGGAATTTAGGGGGTTCTGCTGCAGCATTCAACAAACTCTCAAGTACAGCACATCTGCATTGCTGTGTTTTACAGAGGCATTGTACACGCATCTCGTATGTTCTTTATACTGCACTTGCCACACAGCTTCAGGGTCAATTCACAGGTTATTCATGCAGTCCCACCAGAACACCCACCATAAAGCTGTTAGAGTGGGAGAGATTTCTAGAGATGTCTTTCTACCTCTTTCACTGAGGTAAACCAAGCTTAATTTATATCCCTTGCAGTTCCTCTTTACCTATCGCACTCTCAAAAACTTCCAGGGATGGTCTACCCCATTCAGCACCATAAATGCTGTTAACAAGATGACAAAACACCGAAGCTCAGACCCAGAGAAACTAGCTTTGCGAGTAATACAGGCCAAAACATAGCCTCTGCACCTCTACTGCTTGGGGCAGGCACCATTGTGTACTGAATACAATTATCTACAGCAAAGCAGTGAATTCTCTTCTGAAAAGGAATAGGAAAGAATTTAGTTGTGATACTGAAACCATATTCAAGAAACCTTTGCAAAAACAGCATCTACTGGAGCTTCCAGCTGACACTTGTTTGCAAGCACATGAGGATCTAAGCATTCTCTCTTACAGGAGTTTTGGTGGCCACAATTTCCATCCAAGCAGAATAAATAGTAGCTAATGTCATTAGCGTTTTAAAAGAACTGTGAGGCAAGGACTTTCCAAAACTCTGCAGTATCTGGAAAATCATGGCCTGCCTGTTGTCTCTGTAGCTACCAGGATTAGCCCCTGTAAGACTCCATTTGCAATGGAGAGGGCCAGAAGCAACTGAGAGATGGGGCCAAATACTGCATCCTGCTTTCTCATCAGAAGCCAGAGACACTGTCCTCAGTATGTTCATTGCAGTCTACCGTAATGCTGCAGAGACTTGTGCAAATCAAACTGAAGTGACCCACCCCTGTATCTTGATCTTGAGACCTGATCCAGACCCACTGAGGTTAACAGTGTGAATGCATTTGGTGAAAATAACATTACCAGCTAAACCTATGACAGGCATGTATTCATGGGTAGTTCTTTAGTTAAGAGAAGTCCGTTGCTACATCCTTCTGCCTCTTCACAGCATATGTTTCCAAGCATTTTTTGCATGCAAATGATCAGATGTCCCTGACTATGACAATAACCTTATAAAGAGCCTTTTGAGATAACCCCTGTCACTGGACAGCAAAATTTTCCTGTGTCTTTGGGACCGCCCAAACAAATGAGTGCTGTGAAACTTTTTGCTTGGGAATGATCTAGCAAAGCCAAATTTTTTCTTGTGCCATTTCAGTGCCTGAATAGTCCCAAAGAGAACAATGTCAGCACAAGACACTCCTATTCTGGCACCAAAAGGATACCACAGACCTTTCCTACTGCTAGTACAACTCATATTCCTTCAGAACTGGAGAGGAACTAGACCCAGCAGCAACTACCAGTCTGGACAAGCCTACTAGAAGTGCCTAACCAACATACAAAATGACACATACCATCATTCTCAGCTCTGCAGCAAAATAAGAAGATAATGATCCCATTTCAGATCCATTTGATATCAGTGACGTATCAGATGCTGCAATTTTAAAGGCAGTAGCAATTACACAACCCTTTTGTGTATCATTAACAACCTGGAAGCTATTAATCTACTTAATTGCCATAGAAGCTTTGTGTCTGAGGACAGGACTTAGATCATTAATATTTGACAAGCACAGACTTGTCAATTATTATGTTTTGGAGTTAAACAGAAGTGTTGAAAATTGATAGGCAACTCTTGAGGCATCTCCTCCTTTGCCTAAGAGAGCTCTTCCCTCAAAAAAATAACCAACAAACCAAAAAAACACCATCACCTCCACAAAAAATAAATACTCCCACTACTCACAAGAAACCAACAATGGTCAGTTCAACTTTGCTGTTACAAAATAACACCGAGGATGAATGCAATTCAATTTTCAAGCTACAGTTGTTATGAAAATTCAGCATAGATATGAACTGAGATTAAAATTCCAGGCCAATGTAGATTTGTATTAATGAAGAATTGGCTAATAGTAAAGTGATCAACTGTGAGCAAGTGCTCACAGAATCAGTCATCTTTATATAAAACTAATGGAAAAGGTCACAAGACACCAGCAATGAACACCCTGTAGCCTTCAGAAATCTGAAGCAGCGAAAAAGAATCATAGACCAGAAAAACCTACATATGTACTTTTGAACTCTCTAAACAGGCAGTTCTAACAAATTAGGATTTCACTTTCTGAGGAACAACCAGTTCTCATATGGGATTGAGTAAATTTTCATATCAAATAAAAGAAACAAAACCAGATATCTGAAGCTATATGGTAAAAGTCAGCACTAGAACCATGACCCTAATCTTAAAGCAATGTTAAAGGTCCTCCTTTTTCCAGTAATCACAAGACCACAAGAGGTGGTACAACTATGATTTTTATCTTCTTTCTTCTAATGTAATGGCCATCTGACTTAAAGTTGCTTGAAAGAACCATTACTTTCTGCATTTGTTATCCTTTCATTATTTTACTGCACCACACGGCTGCGCACATAATTAAGGATTTAAATAATGAATAGATATCAGCGTTATGTAAATCATCATAATTTTCCATTAATGGGAACTGGTGGTAACTGCCTGTGAATCACAAGTATTAGAAGTCACAGACTTAAGCATTTTAAAATCTGAAACTATATGCCTGTTCTAAATTACAATCAAAGCAGCTCTTTCAACACTCTTAGATTGTTCCCATCTCAATCTGTTGCACATCTGTTGGCAAAACTTTAGGTCTGAGGCCCTTAAGAGAATATGGAATATATTAGTATGTTGAATTAAGACAGCATGGAGTGCTCAAGCCATGATTATTCCAACCAAAATTAAATCCTCTGAGTTAACATTATGTATTGTCTATTCAAACTACATTTAGCTAAGGTCAGTTATGAAAAACAATTGCCATCTCACCACTTACTGCTCTCATCCATCTTTTTTAATAAACTCATTACTGAGCTATAATTGGAGAGATTCACATAGGCCACGACTGTAAAACGTTGCTTTTGTTAATTCTTCTTGCACTTCCTGCTCTACTTCTACTGTGGTTTGGGGCTTAATCCACTGACACCCCAAATCAACAAGTAGACTAGTAGGACTTAGAAAACAGCAAAAGACTTGAATAACCTGTGTTTTACAGAGAAATGAGAGAGAAAATAAGTGGTAGCTTGGAGTATTATGGCAAGGGTAACTCAGCTGTATTGCCCATGGTACATATTATTGGCTAGTAGAAGGCTGATAGGAAAAGATTATTAAGATAGTATAATTAGCTGCTCAACTGCATCTGGATGTTCAGTGTTGCTTTTTAATTTTTCATAGCCCTCCCTCTCAAAAATCCTAGACTAAATGTGTAAAGACTATAAACATAATAAAGTTGTGATATCTCAGTACAGGAATATCCATATTCCACTTTGCTCCCATATCCGATGGAAAGGGATGTCTACAGATGAAAACGAACAGGGCAATCAAAGATACATTCCCCCAAATACTTATTCGGCCTTCTGCTGGTTTTGGTTTGGCATACCTCCTGACCAATTCTTTCTAGCCTCATTGTGTGGTTACAATCATCTTTTTTTTTAAAACAAAAACCAACCAACAAAACAAAAAAAAAAACCCACCAAAAAAAACAAACCACACCAAAAAACATACAACAAAAAACCCACCAAAACCCCAAAAAAACCCCAACACTTATCCAGTCCCCCCAGCCCTTGCAAAGTTCTTGTATCCACAAAAAGTAAAAAAATGAAATTAATTTGATAAGAAATGGAGAAGTTCTGTGTATTGCACAAAGAACCTCCTCTTATTTGGTTTGTCTGAGCCTACTGAACCTTGACTCTACTACCTCCATTTGTTAGACCCCATTCTTTCTGTGGAAAAAGCAATGAAGAGCATCTATATCCACTCTTAAGCTAAGATTATGTAGCTCTCCTGTACATCGTACCAATTTTTTTTGTTCAAACACACAGGCTAGTAAGTCATTCCTTATTCAGAATCCTGTAGGAATCTCTGGTTTGTGCTATCTTCCTCTGTAGCTTTCCTAGCTCTCAAAAATAATTTCTGAGACAAGGGGGCAAAACACATGCATTTTTCAAGATGTAGAATGAAGCTATCTGTGTTGCTTTCGATTTCTTTCCTCATAGTGCCTAAGTGCTCCTGTCCTGCCACCTCTTCCTACCTGTGCATTGATGTTTTCATTCAACTGTCTTTAGCTGCAAGACTGCTGCTTGGTAGTAACAGTTCACTTGGAGGCCATTATTGTATATATGGTGCTGGATTTGCTCAATGAATCATGTTGCTCTTGTCTAGATTTAATTTCCTCTGATATTTTAATGCCCATTCACTCAGTTTTATAAGATCATTCTGTAGATCTTCAGTCAAGTCTTTGTCCTCACAAACCCAAAAAAGTTCATATATCAGCCAACTTTATCACTTTAGTGCTCTCCACATTTTCCAAGTTGCTTATGAATATACTGAGCATCACAGGACCTAAGAAAGAGTCCGAAGATTGCTAACCTTTCCCCAAAAGAACCAAGCATTTAATGATTTACATGACCTACCTATATATGTGCACAGAGTGCATGCTAAGGATTAACCGCAAATTAACAAGGGTGCAGTTGATTTATGTGACAAAGCCCCAACTCCTATATTTTGAGTGGCTTAAAATGTTCATAGTTTATATTCACAGATAGACAGACCATGAAGTCTTGTCCTTTCTCATGTATAGCACAGAGTGCTTGAATAGAGCAGGGCAGCATTTTGTAATGAAACAGCACTGAAGGTTGTCTGTATCACATGTTCATCACACAGAAACACTTTGCCTATCAGTACAGTAACCCAATGCTACTACTGGTAGTATCAGAAGTTGGCTTTATCCTGTTTACTCTTTTTCAGTTAGGTGGACTACATGACATTAGAAAAAAGCCCACAACCAAATAATGACCAGAGAAATTATCAAGTTGAACCAATGAAAAGCAGACATTAGGCACTGGCTTTCAGTTCAGACTGCTTTTCCTGGCAGAAATCCCATACACCATGCACAATAAAACACCAAAGGGAAGTTATATAATCACGTTCCAAATGTTACACAGGGTTGACTGCCGATAATATGCTAATTCTAATTAGAAATATAAAAACAAACATTTGCAAAACATCATTCAATGAGACAGTACCCCATAAGCCTGTGATCCTAGTTAGGAGCTATAGAGTTAAACTGAAGCCTTTCCAACTCACAGTTTAGTTTGTCCTGCTTAGCCGTAATTGTCACGTTAGTGACTTTCAACACATGAGGAAAGCAGACAAGTCATAATCAATAACTTCAGATATTTTAAACCCACAAGAATCTACTGCCTTTTTCAAAATGTAGTTAAACTACTTGAATTATTAAAACAGGGAAGGTATGTTTGAAGGACAATCTATAGTGTATTCTCTCATGTTTCCCACATTCCACCCTGAAACGCTTATCCTTTTTTTTTTTACTTCTTTTGTAAACCCATCTGGGTTTTGTCTGTAAGGACAGTGGGAGCAAGCAGTATCTGTTTAACATTTCCCTTTCCCAGCACACACACAACCCACTACTGATGATGGGACGTATCTGCTCTGTATTGATCACTTCCAGAAAGAACATCTAAAATGAGAGACCATTTTAGATGTTCTTTCTGGAAGTGATCAATACAGAGACGCTGGTCCAAAACCAAAAATGCCTTCTAGGGATTAGGCACCTCTGCTCATTTTATTTCAAAACCAGACTTTTCTTGACTGATTTTTCACTGAACAGAAATTCTGCCAAGATAATGACTGCATCCTTACCTGTTTGCAAAACTTATGGAGTGAGAAAATAAAATGCTTTTGGTTTCTACAAGATGCAAGTGACTGAAATGTCACTGAATCCCTACCAGAATCCAGCTCCACAGTGATCTTACTCTGCAAGAGCAGCAGAGCAGTAAGTAGCCAGTCCTTTCAAAACAGTCTTCTTGGGATCAGCTATTGCCCTCATCACTGTTGCCAAATGAAAAAGAGAATCAACCCTTTCCAAAACAAATGTGAAGGCCACTTCAGGTCCAGAGGAAAGCTTACTACTAGGATGATCAGACATAGACATGCAGTATGGAAAGTTCCACTTCTGCAAAGAAGAGCTAAGGGGTCTGCCTTGAAGGTCTCCTGAGGGAAGAACTTTCATGAGCTCTACTGATACAGCCACATATCACCTCACTCAGAAGGTTCCAGTCCTTCTGCTTCTGGAAGGAACCCAAGATAGCAGAAATGGAAAAAGCAATGTGAGGAAAGCTGTCATCAGTACAAAGAGACGCATTACTGAGTCCAGGGAGTCCCACATCAGTAGCAATGGCCATGCTCCCCAGCATCATAGAACAAACTTGTGACCTTTCCATACATATAAACAAGGCCTGAAAAACTACTGCATGCAGCAGCAAGAGATCAAAAGAGGTCAAAACTATCCATCAATGTTAAGATCTCTGAAGCAGCACGGGAGCTGTTAAATGAAAATATTTGAGTGATCTTGAAAAGCAGATTCAGATACCACTATACAGAGGAAAGGAAGTTTGGATTGTCATTCAACTGAGACATTACCAGTATTGAATGGGACTAACAATTTTCTGTATGAATTTTTATTATTGTCTCTGAGTCATTGAAAGAATAAATATGAAGTTTCATTTCACTTTAATGATTTTCAGAATGAGACTCTGAAAATAAAGTTGGGGTGGGGAAAGGTTTAGCTATCTCTTAGTATCATGAAGCCTCTAATCCCCAGCCCTGGATGAGGGACTCTGTGAGCTAAATCATCAGCTAAATCATCAGAGACAGAAAGGTCCTGCTCGACATGTAATCTGTTAGGCAGGAAATGGAAAAGCAACAAAATGCAAAGAAACGAACTTGTCAGCAACATTTGGTGAATTCAGCACACCACAGGGAATACTTATACTACTTTATTTTAAAGTGCTTACTTAAGAGCCCTGGATAAGTACAGTGGGAAAGATAATGGTATTTAAATGCTTCAGAGCAATAAAATTAGCTATAACTAGACCAGAATTTTCCTTCACTGCCCAGGCACTGCAAAAGTAATAGAATAAGCCTATGTCCAGATTGTAACAGAAACATTAACTTCTTGGATTTAATAGAATCATAGAATGGTTTGGATTGGAAAGGACCTTAAGATCATCTAGTTCCAACCCCCCTGCCATGAGCAGGGACACCACACACTAAACTATGTCACCCAAGGCTCTGTCCAACTTGGCCTTGAACACCGCCAGGGTTGGAGCATTCACAACTTTCTTGGGCAACCCATTCCAGTGCCTCACCACCCTCACTGTGAAGAACTTCTTCCTTATAGCTAATCAAAACTTCCCCTGTTTAAGTTTGAAGCCATTACCCCTTGTCCTACCACTACAGTCCCTAATGAAGAGTCCCTCCCCAGCATCCTTGTAGGCCCCCTTCAGATACTGGAAGGCTGCTATGAGGTCTCCATGCAGTATTCTCTTCTCCAGGCTGAATGGGCCCGACATATATTTAAATATATGTATCATGATTATTGATGAGGTCTAAACCTAAATCAGGAAATTCCTAGGGATGGAGATAAATGCTTATCACACACGCCCCTAGATAGCATACAATCAGGCAGGTATTTGACCCAGTCCTCTCTGTTAAATATGTACTAGTTGTGGGTGAAAAATTCATAGAAAAGAACTTAAGTCCCTTAACCACTGTGAGATGAACCTCTCAGCTGCAGCAGACAGCACCAGTCAATTCCAAACAGAATCTTTCTGATTTAGGACAGCTTGAACTTGGGGCCTTTGAAGTTGAATGACTGGATTCAAAGTCAAGCATTACTTAATCTCACAAAGCATTACAAGGGTTATTGTATCCTCAAATGCCACCAAATCCAAAGGCTGAGTCATTCCTCAGAGCCAGGGAATCTCCGAGACCATTTTCAGGCTCTAACAAATCACACACAGTGAAGGATATGGTAGACTAGGTGCAGGTGAAAATGAGAATATTCCTCTTCTCATTTCAGCTCTTTCCCCTCCCCTGTCATTCCCTCTGATGAGGAAAGGAAAGCAGTGTGTGTGGCACATATAGCACTCAAGAAAGGTCAGTGAACTAATGACTGCCATTTCCAGAAGTCATCCACACAGAATTTGATCTGAAGATGGAATATATCCATGGAGGGTTTATTTTTTTAACTGAGTTGACAGAAACAAATGAACAGGTCATGTATTCAATCTCTCAGAGAACATAGGATTGCTTCATTTACTATAAAGGTCAGAAACAGTGACCTGCTTAAGGGCTAAATGTCTTTTCAAAGGTGAAACACTGATGAAAGCAAAACATAATTTATTTTTAATTACCTTCCAGAACAGTATTTGATTCTTCTCCGAGCACAGCATTCTTCCTCTACCTGCTTATCTCTAGCAAAAAGGTATCACTGCCTTTGAGTGGAAACCTA
This sequence comes from Nestor notabilis, assembly GCF_000696875.1. Taxonomy (NCBI): domain Eukaryota; kingdom Metazoa; phylum Chordata; class Aves; order Psittaciformes; family Psittacidae; genus Nestor; species Nestor notabilis. The sequence continues at coordinate 11,910 of NW_009938730.1, forward strand.
CTGATCTGGAAACTGTTCTACAGGAAACAGGCTGAGCAGCTCTGCAGAGCCACTGCTGATAGAGGAGCACATCATCATCATCATCTTCCTGAAGGTCTGAATTCCCCAGAGTGAGCCAGGCACAAGAATTGCAACAAAAGACATTACAGTTTCTTAGCTCCACTTAACATGGAGCTCTGATCCATGGCCATCTCTGACACACCTGTATGTAAGATAGCACCATGTGGCTAAGAGGCCTCTTCCCTTCAGGGGGAGGGGGCTGTCAGGCTCCCTCATCCCAGCTGGATGGATCCTCTACCACTAAATACAAAGCCAGGACCCATAAACCAGTGATTTGCAGTTGTCCTAGATGTTTCAACTTTGACAAGAAATACCAAGACTCATATTAAAAATAGTCAAATGCCCAGTGTTTCAGGGAGTCACACAGGATGGGTACATTCTAGGCCAAGTCTCTTGTTATGCCCAGTTCAGAATTTGGGTCTCTCTAATCCCAGCCCAGACCATCATAACGTCTGATATTCTGCATATAGTTGAGGTTTGACAGCCTTAGATTTCAGAAACCTTTATCCCTCAAAGCCATTTCCAAAGTAGACAAACTAATGAAAGAAAATATCATTTTGGGCAAATCAGTATTTTCTATTTCACTAAAAGCATCCCAGACTGCTCAAACAGTGAGATTATCTCCAACTGCTGCTTAAATCTCCTTTGGAGAAAGATCTCTTAGCATTCCTCTTATGTGGCACTGGATTGCGACTTGCACCTTGAAACTCTGCAGCAGGGCTGTAAAACACAGATATTTAATCTGGATGCATAGATATGGGAATATGCAATAAACTCTGCCTGAAACTCAAATTCAACCAGGTGATACTCAGTATGGCTTTTTCTAAGCTGATGAATTAGAAAGGAAAAAAAAAAAAAAAAAAAGAGAAAAAGAGGCATTTCACTGCATTATACTGAATTTTAGCCACAATGCTGATAAAAATCAGAATGCCTTTCAAAAAGGGGCCATTATTCCTTTATTTTTTACATTATGATATTCTGATCTACATCTCACCTAAAATGAGCTGTATTTTCCTATTCTTTTTTATTAAGAAAATATTTTGCTTAAGGCTGGCATTCTTAAGATAGACTTTTTTTTTTTTGAGAAGCACAATGTCTTAAGGTCTCACAGAACCTTCCCATCCATGAGCAGGAAGCAGAGAATCTTTCATGTCCCATGACACATGATGGAACAATCTTATCTGGATAGCTACTACTTCTGTAATGATTTGCTTGCATTCAGATAAGATTATTTCCCTGATCTTGTCACACCATACAAATACATGAAATAAGAAGAAACAACAGCTCACATAAAAATTGCAGTCACAAACCTGTGATTAAAGATGTCCTAGATACATCCTTGTCATTGCCTGCATTCAATTTTTAACATTTTCCCCTTAAACAAAGCTTGTTTCCTCTTCCCTCTCCCCTTTTTTAATTAAAGCTTCTCTTTAAGATCATCTTCAGATGATCCGAGGAGTATTCCCCTATGACATTTCACTGTCAAGCAGTGAGCTGCTCTTGGTGGTTTCCAGATCTCTTGCCAATGTAACCATGGAGACCTTGCCAGCTGCGACAACATCTTGAGGAATTTTGACTCTCTGTCATTAGCTTCCCCAATGACAAAATCATTATCCAAAAAATGGATTCACAGCGGCTGCAGGATTTTCTTCATTTTTGCAACACTCATGAGCTTACATGCTTATTATGCCAATTGTTGAATTTACTGCTTGTTATTAAAGTATTTGATATTTACATGCATAGCACGCAGGGGAAATGTACAGAGCTTATTGGGTAAATGCCTATATTCTAAACTGTCCAAGGAATAAGACTCCAACCTAACCCATGACATAATATAGTACTTAAAAATAAGAATGCTCAATTAGCTGAAACAAAAAGCTGTATGCATCTTCCTTCAGATGGTGTTAGAGCACAGATACTGAATGAGAACAGCATGAAATCTCAAGCCAAAGGACCTAGGATCCTATGCCAAACCTACATTTAGCTGGTGAACCTACAACAGAACAGAAAAGGTTCTGTCTACTGTCACCTCTTTCCAGCATCCTTCACATGGAAAAGGTCAGAAGGAAAATTCAAGCAGGATGCTGAGAGGAAATGAAGGTGAGGAAGAAAGAAAGAGCACTATTTCCACCATTTTCTTAGACCTTAACTGTCATGCTTTTCCACTCCTTCTGTTACGGATGCCTCACCAAGGTTCTGTTCCCACAAGGCAGAGAAAGAATTTATTTTCTTCTAGGTTCTTTCATTCCCCCTTCATTTCTTCTCTTTCTTACTACTCTCCTCTTTCTTTGCACATTAAGGGCATGGACTGTCCAAACAACACAGAATCTTTTTTGAAACTTTTCTACAAAACAATAGCTGAAAGCACAGTGAAAAGCAAAGCTTTAAACATCCCAGAACAAGCCAGTACAAGCTAGTCAGATCTTTGTCTGGATGATGGACAATGAGCTCTGCCCATTTCTACGGTACCAAAGTTACTGGTTGCAGCCAACACCAGGTGCAGAAACTGAGTTTGTTTATTTTGTTATAATCTTAGCTCTTTAAGAGACATTTCTTTCCAATTCTTTTCAAGAAAACATGTTCTCACTTCAAGAACAAGAACTCCAGCAGTTTTAGTCCATCTCACCTATTTTATGCACTTTTTCAATCTTTAATTTGAACAAAAGCTTCAAAAGCATTCTTCCACTCAATCACTCCTAAGAAAAAGATAAAGCAAAGCAGCACAGGTTGAATATGCCTTATTTAACACTTTACGTTTCGAACATTGCAATAATTTTTTATCTTTTCCTACCACATTTATAAATGAAATGTAACAACTATTTCTAACAGTCATTCTTGCCCATGCAGCAAGTGAATTCAGATATCTGTACAGCACTTGTATCTCTGGCCCATTTATTCCATCAAAATGAATTCACCTGTGCTGTGCTCACAAACAGCAATAGGCAGCCTCCATCACAAACAGCTTACACAAGCTAGAGACACACAGACATGTCTCATGGAGAAAAAGCATCTGCTTCCAGAACTCAGTATAAAACTGTCTCACCTACCTCTCATGGCATCAGTCCATGGTTTTGCATGTGTGCAAACATGGTCTGGGGCAAATAATCCCACTAGCCTGTGGTGTGAGATCCAAGAGAATGCCAGAAACTTCAGACCACTTTAAACCACATCAGAGAAACAGTATCAGGAAAGAGGTAGGGCACTACAAACACTATGAACCTGTCTGTGGTCAGTGGCAAACCTGGATGATATTGCTGTGCCCATGGATATTGATGAGAAATAAGGGAAGAGGAGAACTGCATGGACTGTAAGGAAAAGTCCTATCATGAGATTCTGAGCCACCTGGTTGGTCAACACAAGGGGATCTGCCAATAGGGCTGGCCCAGCCCAATCAGAACTTTTACATACTGTAGAGGGAGATAAAGTCCCTGTGGTGCACATAAAGAATTTGTTGGGAAAGGCACTCCAGGTTATTCCTGCTTCAGGTAAAGGCAAACCCACTCGTGGGGTTGCTTTTGCTCAGGGACCTGGATATACTTGGTGGGTAATGCGGGAAGATGGGGAAGTCCGATGTGTACCTCAAGGGGATTTAATTTTGGGGGAAAACAGCCAATGAACTCAATTGTATGTTGTTGCCTGCTATATAACATCCTTATAGCCCACCAGCTAGATGTCTTCAGGTCACCAGCAACTGACCCTGACTTCCCTCCCATCATCACCCCAACAAAGAGTGAATTTTGACATAAACAGATGAGCTCAGCAGTGACCAGATGAGTTCGGTGGCATCATCAGCAGGCAACAACCCAACACTACACACTGTCCCTCCTGCCCTGAGAGATTGTTACAAGAGATGGAGCCTGACATCATGGACTGGATGAATTCAGCAGCTTTACAGGGATTGGTCCATGGACTAAGAAATGATCTCTCTCTCTCTCTGTATATATATATGTATACACACACACATATATATGAGAAACAAAAGTGGTGGCATATTGAAAAATATGGGATCTGAGCATGACATGAATGGTGTGGAATAAGGGGTGGATACTGTCGTGGGTTTAGCTACAGCTGTCATTTTTCTCCTTCTTAGTAGCTGGTGCAGTGCTGTGTTTTTGACTTTCAGCCTGGGAACAACGCTGATAACACCGATGTTTTTAGTTGTTGCTAAGTAATGTTTACTCTGACCAAGGACTTTCTCAGTCTCATGCTCTGCCAGGGAGGAGGCGAAGCCGGGAGGAAGCAGAGGCCGGACACCTGACCCAAACTGGCCAAAGGGGTATTCCATACCACAGCACGTCATGCCCAGGATATAAACTGGGGGGAGTCACCTGGAAGGCCCAGATCGCTGCTCGGATTGGGCTGGATATCGGTTGGCGGGTGGTGAGCAACTGTATCCTTTCCCCTTATTTCCTTTATCATTATTATTATTGGTGGCAGTAGTAGTAGTTTTGTATTATAGCTTAGTTACTGGACTGCTGTTATCTCAACCCGTGGGAGCTACATTCTTCTGATTCTACTCCCTGGGAGAGTGAGAGAGCGGCTGCATGGTTCCAAGTTACTGTCTGGGCTTAAACCACAACAGTAAGACAACAGTTTTCCAACAGCAGTTCCAGTGGGCTATGTCACAGAATCTGCTGGAACTGAAAAACACAACTACTAGTTCAATACACTCCAGTTTTTATATGTTGTCTCAAGTTAGACATAACCCCATTTCTACATGGTTTGACATGGAGTAGGAGACGCACAGCTCCTGAAGCCTTTATAGCAAAGAAGAGTTTTTCTTATGCTATGCTGTCCAATGAATAGCACTCCCTCTTTGCAGCCCAGAAAAATAAGGCTTGGTGTCTTTTACTGGTAGCAGAGCATTTGCTGGAGCCCTAGCTCTGTTTTCAAAGTGTGTGAAGACATTCAGTTACTGCCAGTTTTATGCAATAAGTTTAGATTCTATTCAGATATGAGATATAAAGTGTTAATGCTGTACTAACATGCTGCAGTGATGCAGAGCTGTCCAACTTAAAGTCACCCTTGTTCTACTTCAAAGCCCTCAAAGTAAGCTGAAGTATACCTGTTAAGTGCACAGCAGCTTTTTAAGCACAGGAAATCTTTACCAAAGTAGCTCTCCACCTGCATTTAAGATATACACTGTCAAGAAGGAAGGGGGATGCTAGGCCTTTTTAAAACTTCCAAGAAGATGATGTTAAATAACAACAGCTCAGAAAGCTATGTATCTCTACTAGCCAAGAGTATGATCAATTTATTAGTGAAAAGTGTTGACAATGGTGGTGCGAAAAGGTCCCTCATGCCAATTGGTGACCAGACATTACAGCAGTAGACCTCAAATTTTAAGTAAGTTACTACCTCCCCCAAATCCTCCACATTCAAGCCTAAGAGCTGTCATAGGGACTGGTCACATTCAGAAGCCATGAGTGAGCCTCCCATTCCATAAATATTACATAAAGTTAAGTTGTTTATTTTTATCAGAATACAAGGTTTAGAGTAGGGAAATACTTCATACATATGGCTTTACAAGTGGAAGAGAGGTGGCAAGCATGTGCTGAGAAAAAATCAATAATCTGGAGCAGAAGATGAGAAACGAACAAACCCTTACTTAAGCTCCTTGAGCATATTCTCCTGCTCTAGCAAAGCATCTTTGCTTAAGAGAAAAGACAGAGAACATAGTAGGAGCAATCTGCTTACGCTGGGTAGTCTGGCATTAGCTCCAGTTTGACCAAGTCGACACAAGGAGAATAAGAGATTTACCACCAGCACCTTCCAAAGGTGATCTTGAAGTAAGTAAAGTAAGCATATTATTTCTTTTATTTTTCCTTCACTTTTGTAACCATAAACACCATTTGCATTAACTTCAACTGTTTTGCTTTTCATTAATAAACTCACATTTTCTTTAGACTTTAACTTGATCTGAGCTAAAAGTGTTATGAAGGTAAAATCACCTTCTTCTGTATGTAGTGACCCTTCAGAACAAATACTCAAGGGAAAAACATCTTCTGGTGAGATGCATTATCCAGGACAGCTCTCTGAGAAAGAGTCAAGTATCAGGTAGAAAACCTGAAAACCAAGATTCCTGGGAGAGCACAGGGCACCTTAAAAGCATGAAATTATTTTTAGCCTAAAGGTCAAAAGCCATACTTTCATTGTAAAGGCAAACAAAAAAAAAACCCCACTCCCTCCCTACCTTCCCTCCTCCAAAAAAAAGCAAACCCAGGTCCTCTAAACTCCAGGCAGATAGCTTATATTTAAAGTGTTGGCTGTGAAGGTAAACTCTTAATTTTTAACTCATCCTGCTAATCCATAAGAAGATTAAAAACTGTTCTGGCATGAGTAAGATTTAAATTTAATTTCATTAGATCGAATCTTTTCTTCTCCACAGCACTGCCCACCTCCTCCCACATGCAGTAGCAATGGAGAGAGTCATTTTACCTTAAGACCAGGTGTAAAAGGCTTCTCCAAGCGCTCACCAGCAGTCTGCCAGGGCTGCTAATCCTAACAACTTCAGTGACAGGAAAGCAAGCCCAAGGCCAGCCAGTTCTGAAAATCTTGTCTGGTCCAAGTACGTACAAAATTATCCATTGTGAGTAAGATAAACTGACAACCTTCATATTGCCCTCACCTCTTATGTTGGAGTGTCCCCTACCACTCACAGTCTTAGTACAATGTGGGAACGTTTTCTCCGCTGTTCACACAATTCATAGAGTACAGCTTGAGCCAGAATAATGAAACCATATCTAGGTTAACATGTTAAATCTTTTTTTTTTTATTGTGAAAATGTCAATTTGGTGATGTCAAAATGTTTAGAAATGAGTTAAAGCTGAACAGAAAAGAATGTTGAGGAATCTGAAAGTAATAAATAACTTATGTTTTCAACAGCTTTTCATTTCAAATTTAATTTCATTTTATTTTTTAATAGCTTTAAAAATGGAAATAAATAATTTAATTTTAGGTTGTCCTAAGACAAAAGATAACTTGTCCTGAAAATAATACACACACAGCCACCCCGCCTTCTATTTAATTCAAAGTTCTTTTTCATGGGTACAGGTATGACAATGAATGAAACTGCCTGGTTTTTTTCCTGATATCAGTAGGAAGAGAATGTGTCAAAGTACACCAAGGCTATCTGAGCTTTCTTTAGTTCACCAGCACCTATGTAAACTACATTCACAACATATAAGATTTTTATTTATAACAGATGATGAAGTATTAATCAGACTTCAAGAGCAAAATGAAGAGCTGAGACCCAGATCAAAATATATCCTGAGAAAACTAACACTTTCTCCTTGAATGAACTCCTGATTATAGATCACTTCAGACCACGTAGCCTCCAGGTGATTATAGCTGGATTCACAGCAAACGAACCCCTCATACGTTCTGTTCAAGTTCCAATCCTATTTTGTACCTGTAAGCTTTTCTCCAGTGACTGTTGGCTCTAAACACTACAGCACTTGAGTTAAATGGCACTCCAGCTTAACAAAACTCTTCATGGTCATTAAGAGAAAATGATTTAATTAATTCAGGAACTCAAGAGCATTCAACTGAACTGATATTAAACCTCAAAAACACATGAGCCAAAGTCCATTTAGGAAAAGGCAAAGTAAAAATGAATAATAAGAAACAGGCACAATTCAGTTTTAATCTAACTAAAGCTTTTTAAGAAGAAAACACTCTAATGAAGCACTTAATGACTACTTAAAAGTATTTTAACAAGTGATGTCTTCAGAGAGAATTTAAAAGATAATTTCCCATCAAAAAGCCTTATGCAAAGTCATACTGCTAACCATTAAATCCAAGAGGTTTACTAATTCTGCATAGCCCGATCACAGAGAAAGGACATGCATGTTTTCTAGGCAGAGATGGTATTTTGCATTTTATTTATTTCTACACACACAAAGCACAAACAGGATTACTTTCACAGAACCATAAAATCATCACATAACACATCATGCCCAGTTCTTCACAAGCATCGGCATAATACTTACCAGGTTGAACAGGGCCCACAGAAGAAATCAGTCCAGATTTCCTCTCTTTCCTGTCTAAATCTCACAAGCCAGAAAATTTCTCTCAATGTGATACATAAACATTTTAAGTCCTTCAGTATGAACCACACCACGACCTCAAATTTGAGAATATGACAAAAAACGAAGAAGGATTGGGAATCTCTAAAATCCTTATAATACCACAGACTTTGTGAGATTGAAATACTAAAGTAATTCTAGAAATGAACCAGGCTCCATGTTGCAGGTAAATCTTGCAAACGATTTAAATTTGAGCTTGTAGTACCCTGGGGCTCTCTGAGCAAGCATAAGAGCACTAGGGTGTCTGTGCCCCCTTTTCCAGGTGGTGTCAATAAGCAATTGTCCCCAGGAAGGTTGGGGAGGGGAAAAAAATCCCTACAGCACTTTAACGATACTTCATAAAGAAGGCTGCAGCATGCTCAAAATAATCAGTCTATTTCTACAAATAAACTCACACCTTTTCATTCAAGCCTGAGCCCTGGGTAGCAATATCCTGTTTACTACCCACTCCAATACACATTTTGTTCTCTCCTGTTCCTCCAGTAGCTTAAGAAGGTAAAATGAAGAGAGGTCAGAGGTCTACCCACACCTACTTGGTCCACTGGGTTAGCAAACATAATATCTGTTTCCATAGCAATGGCACAAACAGGAGAAATCTGACCAGCATTACAGCTCATCTTCAATCCCCTACCTCAAACATCTTGCTACTTATTTAAAGCTAGATCAGCTGGAGGTGGTTTTCAG
>NW_009938730.1:20771-28946 GCF_000696875.1 Nestor notabilis
TCTGAGGTCCCCAGCAAGGGACACTACCCCACCAGACCCAATGTGATTACAAGTTCTGCACAACTGCTCCAGATTTTTCCCTATCAGCCTAAAAGACAACTTGATTCTCAGGCCAAACCCTTGCCTTTTTTCTCACTGTAACCTATTGTCTTTAGTGTTCCTTATAAAAGTTAGACAGTCCCACCAATCCTCAAGTACAAAGGCCCTCCTCCCTTCTCCTTCAGACTCTTGTAATGTTACAAAGTGTGTAAGTTGTCTTCTTAATAACCACAGGGCTTTGACTTATGTTGCATGTGGTAGGCTTAGCTCTGCTTAGGCCAGCATCCAAGAATCTGGACTATAGGTATCATAAAGTTGGCTCTCAGCTAATATGTTTGCATGAGAATTACTTTATGTTACTTCACAGTACGAGAAATGCTGCTCAGCAATTCAGGTTTTCATCTAAGCTAGTCATGTACCGAAGTGGCAATTCTTATATCTGATTCTCAGGAAGATAATTCCTTTACAGATGTTTTCATGGCAAACTGATTTCCCTTGTGTTTCACTGTAGTTACAGTCAGCATTGTTAATTTATCTTTTCTTCTACAAGGCAATAAACTGTTGCACATTTTCCCTAGAAGGGAGAGATATTACTGATTTATTTTGCAAAACAGGAGAGTCTGATAACAACCACTGATAGAGATGAGCAAAGACCACTGCAGAATCTTGATGGAATCAACACAACAAACTACAAAATCTCACTAGCTTAGCATATGACAATAGCATCCTCTGCCTTAACGTTTATCTTTGCCACAGAGCAATTTACTTGCACTATATAACTACTTAAGCTGTATCTTTAAAGAAATCATGATGTTTAACATTTCATGATTGCCAGCTGTCTAAAATTTAGATTGAAAATATCCAGGTTACAGCAGCTATTCATAGCATGGTTCCATGAGGAGCAGGATTTGTCATGGTCGTAGAATACGGATGCCAAAAAGGACACATATAGCGCTGACACAGAGGAAATCCTCTCTCAAGCATCAATACAGAATGACAAGATTTCCCATGGTCTCGAAAGACAAGAGGAAAATATGACCTTCCAGGGGAGCTTTCACTTCAGACAAAGCAGACTGCAACCACTCTTCAGTGTTTGCCTTAAAACACCTAGAGAAAGCTCTATTTAAAGCTCAAACATTTCCGGTATCTCACAGAATAGTATGTTTCCTCATCCCCTTCATGAACGCACCATGTTTAGATTATATACTGAAGAAATGAGGTAATAGGAGTAACTGAGGAAGAAGAGGTACTGATTTAAGTTGCACACAGATTCCATTCTCAGCAGTAGTCAGTTTAGTTCCTATGTAGAGTTGTCATTCTAGAACAACACACAGACGTGGGACCAGTCCGTATTCCTTGTGGGCAGAGTCACTTGAAGTGTTTGCAATGTGGTAACACAGGATTAATTCTTTGCTTTCGCAGCTTCAGTGCAGGCATGTTAGGATGCAACCAAGAAGGAAATACAACTCCAGACAAAATATCTTCCAGTAAGTATGGCAGGAGGCTAGTAAACAATGCCTGCATTGAAGAGAGTTGAAGAGAGTCTTTCCCATCTCCCCTCAGTCACACTACCTCTTATGCCAAGCTTAGGAAGAAAAGTCCAAATAGACCTGACTTATGGGAACAGGGACCTCATCTACATAAGCAGGGAGACTGTAATAGGTCAGTGATTTCCTGCTCAGGACTAAGACAACACTAGTGATTTTCCTGTTTCGAGGAGACTGCAAGCATTAGAACAGATGAAGGTACCTGTATTGGCTGGTTTTTACAGCTAATTTGTCAGGTTTCTCTGTTTCCCTTGCTATGGACATTTCACAATGCTTTGGTTCAGCAATGACATCTGGTTACAGTCAACAGCAGTTGCAAATCTCTTGGGAAACTTGAACATTGCCCACTGGGCAGTCACTACTGATCCACACATCATGCTACTCTAGGAAAAGCTCCACCACACGGCTTTACCTTTGGGTAGAGGATAGTAAAGGGCTTCTCTCCTGTGCGCCTGCACCCAGAGAGCAGGCACACAATGCAGGAGCGGCTTGCTGTGCCTTGCTTTGCAGATAACAAAAACATGTGGGATGCAGGGACATGAGTAGATTTAGTAGTTAGACCAGTTACAAATGTTTAAAGTATTTCTTTGAAAATAAGTCAGATTAATGTTTCTTAAAAAAAGAAAAAAAGCGGGGGGGAGGGGAGAAAAAATACTGTCTTGGAATAGAACACAACAAAGACTATTTCTTCCAGACTTTCCCCTTTGGATTATTTTCAGTAAGAAAAGAAAGTAACAACAGAAAGAAAAGCAAGAGCAGAGACAACAGATGACTGAATCTGAAACATTATTCTGCCAACATTTACAGCTTTATCAAACTATTTTGTTAAGAATGTCTAACAGAAAAGTCCAGTGCCTCACAAAATTATCTTCCTAGATAAATGATTTTTCAGATAGAGTGCCCCACCACTAAATCACGGCACCGTATTCTGCAGAAGATTGAACTGAATTTACTTACGTGCTCAAACAGAAATTGTATAGTTATAGTACAGAATTCAGTACTTGAAAACTGTAAGTAAGCAAACAGGGTCCTGAAGGCTGAATCCATCCGGAAAACTCATGACAAACTCAACTGAAAGGTGCTTACATCTCCTTAGACCTTCCATTCAAGAAGTCAGCTAGGGTCCACCTGTGCAGTGGTGTCACCCTGGCTCACCCAAGAGCCCTGGCAGTCAATTTGCTTTTTGTTGAAGTAACACCAGGGTCATAGTCTCCCATGCATGTCCCCTAGGGCTTCAGCAGACTTAGAAAAAATATTATAGAAACATGTGACTCTTTGGAATTAAAGCTATTAACACCTGTATGTCATAAAAGACAAAATAACATAACTCAATAACACACAAATAACAAAATAAGGCCTATTTTCCTTCTACAGTTTCATAACACAAATGTTAAAGAAGATTCCTTGCCCTAGGTTTCCCACAGCAGTCTCAGATGTCAGATTCTTAGAAAAATAATTTAATACTTGATTGGTACAGGAATAGGAACATCTCAAGCTGTCTGCCTCTGGGCAGGGACTCAGGACAAAGAAATTCCTGGAATCCTGACCATCTGGTGCTGTTTGTGTGCTTTGCATGCATCTCTTGGCCCAGCGGTGAATTTTGGTCTGGGGTCTCCTTGTCAATCATTGGGGTTTTTGTCCTTCATTGTCTAGAGGTGGGCTGTAGATTTCTTCTTATCTCTCTGGTTGTTGCCCCCTGGTATTGACGCATCTACTTTATCTTCCAATTTGCATTGTTTTTTTACTTAGGCTTTTATTTATACAACTAAGCAACGACTGTCACGGCCTAAAGCTCCAGAAACTTCAGTTATCTATACTAAGTGACTATGTAAGCTAGGCAAAATCACCCAGACAAAATAATTCAGTTAATGGAATTCAGCTAACTAAACTCAATTAGCAACAATACTTCAAAACTGTTTCTGTAAAGGTACCATTACAAAGACAGTGTATTATGTTTGTATACACTGAGTCAAAGAATTTGATTCATCTCATGATAATGTATTATTATGTATTATTTTCTTGCTCTATGTCCTAAGCAGTAGAGAAGTATACAGTCACAGTATCTGTTCTTACTACCCTAAATAACTGCACATAGGACATGTAAACAAGATCTGAGAAAGTTTTCAGAGAGGAGCAGATTTTCAAGATCTGTGAACAAGGACATGCCTAGAGAAAAGAAAAACAGAACCAGTGGTTCCATGGAAAAAAAGCTAGTAAATAAATGCCAGGGAACCAACAAAGCCGAAAAAAAAAGGAAAGTAGGTTCCATTCATTATCCTGCTCTTATTGTAGTTGGCTGGTCATGCAGCAGCATCCACACTTGAACTTGCAGATGTTTTTCTGTGCCCAGAAAGAAAGCACTGTCTTCATAAGAACTTGATGAATAGCTCTTCAGGCATTTATTTGGGCTCATGTTTTTGAATTATTTAAGCAGTCTGGGCTCATGTCTCTTGAATATGCACCTTCCACTTAAGATACCTAGAAGACAGGTGATGTTCCTTGAAGATGAATTCTACCCCAGACCAAGGTCACTACATGAACGTAAAAATCTGGCCACAGTGTCCCCAGACAGCTTAAAGATTTTGCATTACCTGCGTTTGACAAAACAGTGTTGAAGGAAAGGGGGTCTAGGTCTATCACTTTCTCTGGTTAAAGAAGGAAATGAAAGTAGAAAACAAGATAGGTGAGAAAGCTTAGAGATCTAGTGGTGGAAATGGGCAGAAGTTGTCTGTTCCCTGCCTTGGAGACCATGTATGATAGCCATCACTGAATGTCATCATCTCTATAAAACCTGTTACAGGAATGGCTTGTCCACAGAATATCTTACAGAAGTAAAATTTTGTGCAAAAGAAGCAGACAATATCTTCCAGATGCCCATGAATTACATCTAAGTTGACTTTTCATTGCAATTAAATGTTTGCCCAGATAATTTATTTTCTCCAGGGAAACTCTGATAACTTAGAGCTTGCTGAATTTTTAAAAGCCCACAGCTGAGTCAAGAGAGGAAATTTTACAGAGCAGTAGAAACATGTTCAAGCAGTTATTAATAGTCTGGGAGAAAACTTGATCAATAAGAAGTTAGGGCACTGAGCAGATTCCCTCCGTTTGTTCTGTTCAGCTATTCATTGTTCACCTGATCCACCACCATTACTACTTCCCCAGCAGTGCTACTTCTACTAGCTGAATATACCGTTTAAGCCACCTGCAATATTTGCACAGATCTGACTGCTGTACGTATTTTACAAGAGTGTCCAGTAAAAATAAGCAAAATGCAAGTCTACAGTCCTTCTGCTGTCATAGGCTCTGATGAAACCAGAATCAGCTTTAATAAACTTTATGAAAGGCAACGAACAGGCTCAATAACTCATAACCAAGTAAAACAAAACCAACATTTTCCATGGAGTAACAGTGTCCCTTCCATAATAGAAAGTACATTTTCCACCAAGAAACACAGTTTTCCTTCTAATATTTTTTCCCCTGAAAAAGAAAAAAAAATAAAAAAAAAAGGGGGGGGGGGATAAGCTTGAGAACAAAGTGTACCTTCTTTTCATTCATGAATGTTTGTCAAATAGTGGGGTATCCTTGTAGATTCCTCTGTCTTTTTTTGTACCCAAAGCTTGAAGGATAATCTGGGATGGGATGTTCGCTTATATAAAGCCTCTACACCTTCTACCTTGGAGACTGGGGTGTTACACAGTGTATCTGGAGCATTCTAGAAGAATCTATTTTACCATTTCTATGTGAAAAATCCTGTGACCCCCCTCAAAAGGTGCAGCTTTTCCCTCTTCCTTTTAAAAGCTTTCTCATGTGTACAGCCTCCTTGGCTTTTATGAAAGCTAAAGGTATTACTTAAGGTTTCTTATAAAGCCTTCCCAAAAAATCAGCGCTGTTTAGGTCTTATCATAGCCTGAACACACTGGCCTGTTCTGATGAAGAGAACAAGGTCTGTAGCAAGTGCTGAAGCCAAGAACACTGAAAAGACTCCTACTACTCTACTGGCTGTAACACATTTAAAACCAAACCAAACCAAACCAAACCAAAAAAACCTAAACCAAACTGACAATAACACAACCCCAAAAGCCACAAAACAAACCCCCATGCCAGTGAACTTTCATCTTGCACATATTGACCTGCACAACACAGTCCCTGAGGAGATGCTAGCTCAATAGCTAGCTCAATACTGACCTTACAGCATGGCACAGAGCCAAAGAAAATAAACTCTGCCTCCTGACCAGGCTAATTACGCCAAGTTTAGTGCTATGCTGACATGATTATACTGCCTCCAGGCTTGGTGATAGGTCTGTCAAATGTAACTCCTTATTTCTGCTTCATAACTTGTGCACAGAGAAGAGATACCCAGTGTCGGCTAGCACACACTCAGTTCTGTCGGTCTGATTTTACTTCTGATGAAATATTACATTGTTCAATCAAGTGGGTGCAAATTATAATGGGTGTCCAAGCACAGTTCACAAATTAGCTCAAGCATACATCTTCCAAATGGAAATAAGCCAATTTTGACCAAAATACAAGAGTAGACACCATCCTCTGTGCTAACTGAAGTGAAATGAATACATTAAACAGATACATAGACTCCTGTGTCTCAGTTCTCTCCCTCTTCCCTCTTGCTCCAGTGAGGTTATTATTTCCTCATAGCTTACAGCAGAAACAAATCTCCCTACTGTATAACTAAGGAAGAACAGTCACAGCCTCCCCAAATCTCCCCTTTCCACCGCATGTACTTCTCAACAAAGCCCCCCATAACGTGCACACCTCATGCAGAATATGGAAGTGAGTTTCTTGCTCTTTATCCCCAATCCAGCTCTGGATGACTTACTGCACTTAATACCAAAGTCTAGAAACACTCTTCTGAATCCCAAATAGAGGAAAGATCAGAAGGCAGCATGGCCCCCTGCTACTGTTGAACACAAAGAAGTACCTTAAGTGCAGAGCATAGTATTACACTCTCAGTTCAACTCTACTCTCAGCTACATGCTGATAGACAGGTTTGACTGCTGGCTCTGCCCTGACTGTCCACCCACCACATCACAACATCAGGTCCAGTTTTAAAGTTTGTACAATGGATAGGAATGACTGTTCATAGCTCTACCACTAACATGACAGACACTTCCATACTTTCATACCTGTATTTACTTCGTTGATCATCTTAACTATATAAGCTGTTTGGGGATGAGAGGCTTTCCACCACATACAGACACAGACTAATCTGCAGCATGCCTCATCCCTGCAGATAACTTGGGGAAACTCCAGCCACAGCTAAAGGCACACCTTGGGAAAGGCACTCCACAGAAAGATAGAAAATCTTGTGATCTTTAGTACTGGCAATAAAGATTGAGTTCCTGGAATTCAGTTTATATGGGAATCTGAGTTTTTCCCAAAAAGGAAATAGCTAGCCTGTCTAACTGCAGGGAAAAGCTTGAAGACACATTATAAAGCTTAAAATGTCAATAAATGGTCTGATGGGGGATGAGTTGGCAGCTGGCTAGTATTTCAGGTCTTTTGATGCTGTAAAAGCAGAGAAGCAGTGAGAACAAAAAGCAGTGTTTGATGAAACACTGGGAAATTCTGACTGGACATGTGTATCAGAAAAACCAAATGCCTCAAGAAATGCAACATAAGGCTGCATGCATCCTCACGGCGTCCCATACAGGTCATATGACTCCACCACAGCACAGGAGTTTGTCTGGGAGCATTGTCTCACAAGTACAGTGTGAAACAGATGAGTACTATGTACTAGGGCTACCAAAAGGTTAAGATAGTGAGACTGGGTATTATTTACATAAAGAAACAACAGTCTTTTTTTGAAAAATGAGTTTCTCCCCGACTCAGTAATCAGTTATGGGGGTGTGTGTTTGTTTGGTTCTTTTTGGTTTTGTTGTTTGGGTTTTTGGGGAGCTTTTGGCTTTTTGTTGTTGTGGTGGTGGGTGTTGGTTTGTTTTGGCTTGTTTTTTTATGTTGTTGGGTTTTGGGTATTTTTTAACAGAGATGGTGAATTATAACCAAGAAGCTATTACAGGTGTGAAAAATGCTGCCTGTAACTTTAGTACCTGCTCTGCTTTTCAGTACTCCTGTGGAAAAAACTCTTCGTTATTCAGTGAGCTAGAGTTCATGATTTATTGCCCATGTTTGGCACTTACATGATCCACCCTCACTCCAAGTGCTTTAGCTCATTTCTAGAGGCAGCTGGAGTTTCAGAGGCATTTCAGCCATGACAGCACAGCCACATTTAGTCTGGTAGTTAACAGAGGTTCGTTCTTCTGATTTCATTCAGCAAACTGATAAAAAACATCCTGAATTTGCAGAAATACTTAGTTCATAAATTTCACTGAAGCATGGTTTAAGCTGCTGAAAAAATGATTTCACTTCCCAATGTAAAAAAAGGTGCTTTTTTCCCCCATTAGAAATATAAAAAAATTATTATACATTCTATTGCCCTATGATCATGTTTTTAAAGCACAGAAAATTAAGAAAACATGATTTTACTGAAAGTTAATTTTGTCTAAATCAACTTTGCTTTTGAAGAAGTCCTGGTTTTGGTACAAGAGGGACTTTTGACATAAATCCTGCTGCA